>NC_056740.1:320088067-320123067 GCF_019279795.1 Protopterus annectens | reverse complement strand
AACAAGTAAACAAAGTAAAAATAATCAATAAAATGTCTTACTAAAGTAATTGCAGCCCATGCAAGAATACATTTTTAGCAGCATAATAATGCCCTTATCCAGCAGAAGGCTTGTGCTTGCCTGACTATGTTTCTAAAAAAAAAAAGCATATACGTTTCTCTGCTCTACTGTCATGTGTTTGTTGTAAACTTAAAACATACATATAACTTCCAGTTATGTATTTGTTTTAAACTTAAAAGATATAAATGGAAGTTCTCAAATCATCCCATTATAATATTGACACTATTTTTCCATCACCTTTGCAGACTCCATATCTCATTACTAACTGTAGATGTTGTGTAACAAATGATGGAGGGATTTCTATTACTTTATTATTTTCTTTTCACTCATGTCATTATGAGAGTTAAAATATTGCTTTCTTATTCCAAATACTTGCACTCCTAGTAAGAATAGAAAGGGAGTTAAACCTAATCTATCTGATTATAAATCACTTTTCAAATAATGCAATGGGAATTGAATAACTGTAATTCCAGGCAGTCATAAAAACACACCAAATGCATCTAGAAGTGGGATACACATTTTTGCACATTTTTCAATCTATAAGGTGTTTAGAAATATTTGTGCATGCACATTCAACTAAAGATATGGAAATGATGTGAAAGCATAACATATTTGTGGATAAATAAACTGTTCTGCAAAGTGATTGCCTTGCTCACTTATTTATGATTTCTTCAGCTATCATCCAAGCAGTTTAATACTTCTTTTCAAGTGGATTAAATGCTTATACAGTTTACTGACCAAATCCTTAAGCAAACATCCTTTATGGTTTACATCATCCAGAAAGAAAAGCATTAGAGAAGTTCATCCTGAATATTTGACATGTATCCCTTAACATCCTAAAAGTGTTTCTCACTCATTTCTAGCATTAGTAATCAGAACATGGCAGACTAAACCTAAGTTTACAGTGAGCCCACTAAATAAACAAGAACCCTTCCAACAACTTCTTCCAATACTTGATTTTTTTCATGTCTTATAAAATAAGTTAACAACTGATCTACATTTTGATTTCCTTTCAAAATATATCTAATTGGGACAATCTTATATTTTTGAGATTCTAGAGCTAGTACATCAAAAGGTCAGTTCATGGACTCTGGTCCAAAGGAAAATAAATCAATCCACTGACATTAATCTTTGTTTCAAAATATCTAAGAAGATTCTTCTTATTGTACTGCCAGGCCAGCACAAAACCCTTTGCTTAAAATCATATGCATTTCACAGACAAAAGGCCTTTAACTGGCACATTTGCACACAGGAGCCAACCCTGTCCATTGCAAGTTAGATCCACTTTCTAAGCCAATCTGGCTTGTCTTTAATTTTTTTCATGGCCAAAGTGGGATTGGTCAAAAAGTATAGAGTGCCATAAGGAGAAGAAATAACCGGGCTGCTGCTAATTCAGGTCTAGGTCCAAAACCCAATTCCTCCATCTACTAACCAATGATTTCCACCTATACAACAGACTGGTGTGTGCCCTCCACTGAATCATGTAATGATGGGTTGATCCAAATTTTATTATCCAATTATGCTCATCCCAGATGGGTATCTCACTCTCTAAACAAGGGAATGCAAGAAATTTGCATCTATCAACTTGATTTATTTACTTTGTATGCTTAGTGAAGTCATGTAACAAATCAAATGGCCCAGGAAGGTTCTCTTCTGCATTTCTCTCATAAATATGAACAAGTCACCAGCATAAAATGATGACGTAACTTCCTTATCTGTAAATTTCTTATCAACTATTACATGTGATTTCCACAAGCAGTTCTAAGTACCATGTAAATAGTCATAGGGCAGCAGAAAACATTGTCTGATACCTCTCTTCTGAGTTCAGATATTAACAATAATACTGAACTAACTTTAATAAAAGCATAGGAAAACCTTATAAATCTGACTAGTGATTTTAGGAAAGTCATCTACAAACCCAGAGATATTTAAAGTTATGAAAACTGCCAATTAGCTCTGTGAAAAGTCTTTTCTACATACAGACTGACCACTAGTAGTGGGTTTCCAGACCATTAAGCATCCTGAATAAGAATGTAAAGCTTAATCAGTTTAGAAAACATTTTTCTGCCTGGTATATATAAATCCATATTGATCCAGATAAATCAACCTTTCTAACACAGGGCAAGCTTGCATGCCATCAATGGAATAAACATTTTGTATTTTTGGGGTAGTACTAAGATTCATTAAAAAGATGCTGGATCAAAAATATCCTTTCCCTTATTAAGAATCATCAAATCTTCTGCCTCTGTTGATATTGAAAACACATCAAAGGCCATAATTATCTTGTTTATAAATTTCAACAACCACCCCTGCGTCCATCCCCAACTGATGAAGTTCCAAAGGACTTCTGTCCAACTCGAGGGATTTTCCTTTAGAAAGACAACTTGAAACATTTTTTAACAATGCTGTAAATGAGACTAATAGTTTATTTTTTTGTTAAGAAGAATGGCCCATTTTTCCGGTGGAATCATGTTGACTCATAAAGATAGTTTCAGTGAATGTAAAAAATATAATGTAAATAAACATAGCACAGACATTTTTTGAAGAGGGAGCAATCCCCTCTACAACCCATATGTCGGTGGATCCTCCAAATACCCCACACTTATATCTATCTATATATATATATATATATATATATATATATATATATATATATACACACACATACATACACACACACACCAACTCCAGTGTTGCACATCAGTGGAGAAAGAGGCAAACTCTGCTGTCAGTGAAGTGAGTTTTGATGAGTAGTGCTTGAACATTTTGCGTTCACTGCATTGTCTTCACTGATTTGACATGTTCTGTTTTTAGGCTTACTTTCTCATTCGAGTATTTCAAACATGAATACTCCTAGTTAATAGACCAAACAATAAATTAATTGAATAAATCAACAACTAGATGAGTAAATGAACTGGTCACTTGATCTGCACCTCATTTAATTCTACATGATGCCATGATGAAGCATGAAGTTTTAACTTCAGTTTAAATTATTTTACTAAATCTCATAATAACAATTGGTAAGGTAAGAATTATGGGGTGGTGTGGTGGTTTGCCATTTATACAGACTACGGTACCTGCTGTACAATACTTAAGACCATTCCTCAGATTGTCAGAGTGGTGTTTCTACAAACAGACAAAATTAATTTGTTTTCTTATTTCATCTGATTTGAAAAGACATTCAGATGGTTCACAAACAGCTGGGACTGTGATCTTCTGACAAGCTCTTAGCTTCTTCAGTAGACATAGAACACATCATAATCACAAGGTACACAGGTTTTAGACTTGTGAATCTTGTTTCTTCTGTTCATGGGTTCGGTCATATTCTTCTGCTTTCCTTGCAAGCTACTGACATGCAAGAAGCTAGATTACTATAATCCAGGAGTTTATGACTGAATTCTTTTGACTGTAAGTAAAGGGTTATTCTTGTATAATGCATCTGTCACTGTTTTAGGATCACAGGATCATAAGAAGCTACTAGGCTAATGGTCCTAGGGCCCTAACAAGCCTAGCGAAATTCTACCCTTATTTCCATGATCAACACCTATTGCCCCTGTCCAAGAGGGTCACAGGTGGAACCCCAGGGGTGAATTTACGGTTACCCATCCAATCATCCAGATTGCATTTGAAGAGGGCCAGTGAGGTGTTCTGTTTGACATGAAGTGGGAGTCTATTCCAAATGTGTGGTAACCTCTGGGAGACAAATCTGTCTCTCAAGCAGGTTCCATTAATGTCACATACCAGTTTAAGGTCTTTAGAGTGAATAACCTGTGTACTATTTGACTTGCAGATATGCAGCATTTCCAATAAAGCAGGGTCAGAGATTGTCTTATATACAAGGTGGAAATTGCCTCTCAGTAGTCTGTATGAAAGAGAATAAACTGTCAGTGATTTTAGATGATCCACATAGGACAGATCCTGAAGACCTGACCTTGAATTTTACTTGTGAGGAAACCTTGTGGTCTCTCCAATTGCTGCAGCTGCTTGGAAAGGTACATACCAAATGGGGCGTTGTACTCATTTACTGGCCTGGTGGGGGAAGAGTACAGGGAGGTTATAACTTCTTTTATTTCTGGAGGCAATGCCCTTACCAGTGAGATGAGCAATATAGAATGCCCTTCTTACCACTGTGGAGACATGGTGATCAAAGATAAGGTTGCTGTCAACCTGTGTGCCCAGGTCTCTCACCACTGAGGATGTACTTAGTGTGTTGCTATTGATGTGGTAGTTTTCAGGAGCGTCACTCTTACTGAAAGAGATATTACATTTTTTGCACTGAGTTTAAGGCCATGACTTTGGCACCAATCATTTGTTTGTTTAAGACCCTGTTGTAGGATGTTGACATTGTTTAGAGACTCTGTGACCTCTCCCAGTTTGCAGTCATCAGCAAACTTTGCCAGCCACAGATCTTTAGCTTTTAATTGTACTTCAGGGAAGTAGATTCCAAACAGTAGAGGTCCCAAAACTGATTCTTGTGGAACAGCAGTGGTTACAGGTCTGCTATTGAAGGCGTATTCTCCTATTTTGATTATATGGGTTCTATCAGTGAGCCAGTTAGTGACCCATCTAATGGCATAAGGGTTAATACCTAGCTGGGTGAGTTTGTTAATGATGTCTGAGTGGGGGATAGTGTCAAAAACCTTGGCTAAGTCTAGGTAGGCTGTATGCACAGATTTCCCCTCATCCAGGGCCTTGGTGACTGTCTCAAAGAAGTCCACCAGATTTAACAGGCATGATATCACTTTGACAAATCCAAACCGAGTAGGGCCAAGTGTTTGGAGATTACCTATATCTTTGCTGATAAGGTCCATGATGATGGCCTTGCAGATAAAGCTCATCAGGTTAATAGGTCTATCATTCCGGGGTCAGTGGAAGTACCACCTTTGTGTAAGGGGATAAAGTATTTACAGCTATGATTTGAGGTACTGTAAAGTGAGAACAAGGGTAGTTCTGCACTGGAGTATAACTGTAGTGTGCTGCACTGACTGTATCCACAGTAGCAGCCTGGGTAAAATGACTCCCAAAACCACAAAAACTGAAATCACAGGACCCAGTGTAGAAACAACCCACCTGCCCAGTATATGTCTGTACACAGCTTCTAAACTAAGTTGAACTCAATAAGTTTTATGTTCTATAGAAGTGGCGCACACTACTCAGACCTTCTCTTTCTTTTCTAACCTTCTGTCATTGTTCTATCTTGCTTATATTTTTTGCATTTGCCCAATTATAACTGGTATATTCTTAGAATAGCAACCTTATTTCTAGTGCTCAGTAGATCCTTGAATCTAAGTATAAGGTGTGAAATTTGAAAACATACTAATTCACTGACTCGAGGCAAACAATTGTAACTGACTGTTTTTTTTTTCTCTAAAATACTGCCTTCAGCCTCATGGTTCAAGTGTTTCAACCCGCTCCATTCACGCTCACTTCACTTGGGCTCACTCCACTCCCCTACCCTGCCCCCATTCCCACCCAGCCCCACATCACTTACATTTATACTAACCCTAACCCCCCCCCAGAACATCATTCAATCATAGTTGCCATCAAATTAACCTAAAAACCAACAACACCTCCTCTACACACCAACCTAAGGGACCATCCTTAACTTAATAATCACTTCTTTCAACTCACTTTATCAATAACCTCACAGCTATCCTAAATAGCACACTCTGCCCTTCAATACTGCTGTCTGCTTATCCCTTCATCTGTTACTTTCTTCCTTCACCCAAAATGTCTATCATTACTACTGCTACTACAGTACCCCTCCCTCTTTCCCTATTTGTATGTCTCCTTAAACTTAACACTGCACACAACATACTTGCCTCTCAAAGTTGCATCTATATCATCTACACAAACCCTAACTCTTACTAGCTTCCCAGAGATATCCCCCAGCCTGTATATACTTAGTGTACTTTTTCACACTAAACTGAAAATTCTTCCCTTACAAACCAACACCTAAAACCACTTACCCTTGACTTACCATCATAGATCAAAAAGTAATCACGTACCCTTTATTTATCTACAAAAGCACTCTAAAATATCCCACTGTGGAGATATCCACCCCAACCCAGGACCCACTTCTTCCTCTTTCAATGCCCCTAACTCATACAAATCACTAAATATTACAACTCTCAACCTTCAAAGTGTGAGAAACAAAATCCCAGAATTCCATGCCTGGTTATCTTGCAACAAACCAGACATACTAGCTGCCACTAAAACCCGGCTAAAGCCCTACATAAAGGACTCTGAATTCCTCCCTACAGGCTATGCATGCTTAAGAACAGATAGACCCCACAAAAAAGGAGGAGGCATTGCACTACACTTTCCAAATACCTTCACTATTGCTCCCTATTCTAAAGTCATTCCGCAATTTTCTACTGCCAAAATCACAATATCATTCCTAAAAAAGAATAACTGAAAGAATATCTGCATTATAGTCCTATACAACCCTCTGGATAACAATACTCTTCTGTTAGAAGAAATGTTTGCCTGGATATCAAATAATATAAAAAAAGCAATTATCCTAGGTGATATAAACATAAACTGGCTAGACCTCTCTAACCACTCTCCCTCATCTAATATTAATATTTTTAACTCTACACAGCTAATTACCAATACAACTAGACCCAACAAAAACAAAGATAGTAATTCCATCCTTGACTAGATTCTAGTGTCTGACACAAAATGTTCTCAGCAGGCACACAACCTCACAGTATCAGTGACCACTTGCCTGAGTATATTCTATGTAAGATCACTCCATTACCATGTCAACAACGTCAACACCAATATAAACAAACACAAAATCTAGCTAACATCTACCCAGCAACCCTTAATGAAGCTTTAAAAAACATCAACTGGAACATACTAAAAGTCCTTTCCCTAGATAAAGCTGTTGAGTACTTTAACTCAAAATTTCTCCAGATGCTAAACAAACCTGCCCCACTCCATCAAAAAAGAGCAAAAACTAACTATGCCATCTGGCTCACTAAAACCCCTAAGCAGCTCATGACTGCTAGGGACAAATCATAGAAACTAGGGCAAAAAAATAAATAAAAATCCCCCTGAATAAATACAAGGCAACAATTCAAACCAGGAAGGCAACCAAACAATGTAGGATAGTATAAATACATTTTAATAGCACAGAGCTCCACAGATTAAGTGCAATGCTTTCGTAAAAAAAATCAGAATCATAAATTACAAAACAGCACCACATGTTAAATACCCCATTCATAAATTCATGCCCAATGAAATTTCACTAACAATTAAGAACCTCAAATCTTTTAAAGAAAAAAAAAACACAAATACAACTAAATACATACACCATACTTTATAACTCTAAAATAAACACTATCCCCCTGTGCTCTTACAGTTTCGACAACTCAGTAACCAAGTAAAACGTCTAGTCATTAAAGACAAAAAAGAACACTACCTAAGTCTTAAAAAAAAAAAAACTATTAACAAAACCCAAAGAAATTCTGGTACTCCATTTCATCTCTGCTAAACACTGGCTAAAAGAACACTCCCTGTCAAAATCCAGACAAAACACCCACTGAAAGACACTCTCTTCAATTCATATTTCATCAACACCATATCTAATCTTCCTGCCACCTTTCCTCAAACTAACTGCAACTCTATCCATGCTCCACCAAATCAGTATTCACAAAATACCACTATTCCTTCTCTACCAAGTTTTTCTTTCTCCCCCATACCTACTGCTACTATAACAAAACTACTTCTCAAGCTCAAACCTGGCTCTAATATTACTGACAACTTACCACCGGAATACTGAAATATGTCAGCTAAAGCCATTACTTACTCAATCACTATACTTCTTAACATATCAAAGGTGGCAATAGTACAGATATTTCCAATTTTAACCCCATCACTATAGTGACACCCCACCACTGGCACAGTAAACAAGGAGCCTCAATACTCACCACTGGCAACAGTGGGGGAATGTATACACTGGGAGGATGACAAGTACATACACAGCAAAGTGTAATGTCCCTTAAGAGCACACAGAGACCACAGTCAGTCCAGGGCTGATTTCACACTCTTTCTCCAGATCCCCAATAAGACTCCCCACTGGCACAGCTATAGAGTTGAGATTTCAGCTGAGTGGCCAAGCCAAGACCTCCAGAACCCTCTCTGTCCAACCAGTGCTTTGTGTCCCTGCCCAAGTAGCTGACTCTTTGAGTTTTGATTTATAGACACACACACACACACACACACACACACACACACACACACACACACACACACACACACACACACACACACACACACACACACACACACACACACACACATGCACGAGCGTGCCCACACACACACACACACACACACACACACACACACACACACACACACACACACACACACACACACACATACACACACACACACGCATGCACGTGCCCGCACACACACACACGCACACACACACACACACACACACACACACACACACACACACACACACACACACACACACAGGCACACGCATGGGAATGGCTGGCACAGGTTTACTAGTTATGCCCCCTTTTGCCCAGTCTATCAGGTAATTATTACTGCCACCAGCCAACTGTTTATCAGCTAATTTAAGGCCCTTAACAAAGGGTTCCAATCTTACTGCATAATGTTACTGTTAATCAAAATGGTAGTTTGACCAAGTGCCAGGCTATTAGGAGTGGCCTGTACAGTGTCACCAAATAGATATGCAAGTATGCTAAGAGCTTAAATATGTCTTACAAATAAATACCAACCAAATCAGTCTATTTAATAATAAATAATAAAAGAACAAGAAAATACTCAGTAAATAATCACAGTTACATCACAGTTCAAAATCACAGAAATACTTAAAACAACATTGCAGGACAGTCTCAAATAAAGAAAGAAAAACATCTAAAATAAGTTCAGCTATATTCCTGTCTATATCTAAAAGAATTATACTGTACTCTAGTACACTTACTCATAGCAAGGTAGATGTGTGGTGAATGGATCTTCTAGCTGATGTTGTTTTCAGGTCAAAGACAAATACAGAATGCCCTACCTCTTTCAGAGAGTTCTTAAATTAATATCTCAAATATTGCTACAGGGATACTTGCAGCATGACATCACTTCTTGTCATCTGACTATCTGAGGTGAAAACTCCAACTGCAGCTGGTAGCATTTAACATCTCCTGAGATAATACATAAACAGGGACTTCTCTTAGATCTCAGGCAAATGGTGGAAGTCATAACATAATTTATATTCCTCCACATTTAAAGACAATACAAAAATTCTAGTTCTAAACAACACATCTCCTGTTGCACTGACATAGTTTTTATGGCACAGTTATAAAATAATTTAATTTAAACTATTTTTCTGAAGTTTTGCAAGTTAGGTTTCTATGTGCCAGTTCCCCCTGTTAAAATATATACATTTACACAGTTACAATAGTTTATATACATTTCTGTTCTTTTCTAGTAGGGTACACTGTGGATACATCTTTAAGTTGAATACTCTACAACATTTCTCTTCAGCACATGTCATAAAGATCTAATACATTTATAACACAAGCATATGAATCACGTTGATATTCACAAATGACACATAGCTGTTTACAAAATTCCTGACAGCTATGCTGGCAGTATTTCCCTCTGTCACAGTTCTATATAAATCACGTCAATATTCACAAATGACTTATAATTATTTACAAAATTCCAGATAGATGGCTGACAATATTTCCTTTTGTGACAGCTATTCTCTCCCTATATCTAAAATATTAGAAAAATGCATTTGCACTCACCTTCTAAACTATCTACTTTAAAATCAGCTCCTTTCCCCTACTCAACATGGGTTCAGGCCAAGGCATAGTAGTACACCAGCTCTTATAGCCTTCATGGATATTGTCAACCAAGCTGGAGATGCAGGTAAAATTATATCCTCACTCTTTCTTGACCTCTCTAAAGCCCTTGATACTGTCTCCCACCCTCTATTCTCACAAAACTTTCTAAACTAGGTATCCCCCCTCAACCTTAAAGTGGTACATCAAAATGCTGCAAATGGTGTAAAAAGACAAAACTAGGTTAAAAATAAGCAAATAAATTATTGCATAGAAAAAAATGAGTTTACATGAAATTAAACAAGTAAACAAAGTAAAAATAATCAATAAAATGTCTTACTAAAGTAATTGCAGCCCATGCAAGAATACATTTTTAGCAGCATAATAATGCCCTTATCCAGCAGAAGGCTTGTGCTTGCCTGACTATGTTTCTAAAAAAAAAAGCATATACGTTTCTCTGCTCTACTGTCATGTGTTTGTTGTAAACTTAAAACATACATATAACTTCCAGTTATGTATTTGTTTTAAACTTAAAAGATATAAATGAAAGTTCTCAAATCATCCCATTATAATATTGACACTATTTTTCCATCACCTTTGCAGACTCCATATCTCATTACTAACTGTAGATGTTGTGTAACAAATGATGGAGGGATTTCTATTACTTTATTATTTTCTTTTCACTCATGTCATTATGAGAGTTAAAATATTGCTTTCTTATTCCAAATACTTGCACTCCTAGTAAGAATAGAAAGGGAGTTAAACCTAATCTATCTGATTATAAATCACTTTTCAAATAATGCAATGGGAATTGAATAACTGTAATTCCAGGCAGTCATAAAAACATACCAAATGCATCTAGAAGTGGGATACACATTTTTGCACATTTTTCAATCTATAAGGTGTTTAGAAATATTTGTGCATGCACATTCAACTAAAGATATGGAAATGATGTGAAAGCATAACATATTTGTGGATAAATAAACTGTTCTGCAAAGTGATTGCCTTGCTCACTTATTTATGATTTCTTCAGCTATCATCCAAGCAGTTTAATACTTCTTTTCAAGTGGATTAAATGCTTATACAGTTTACTGACCAAATCCTTAAGCAAACATCCTTTATGGTTTACATCATCCAGAAAGAAAAGCATTAGAGAAGTTCATCCTGAATATTTGACATGTATCCCTTAACATCCTAAAAGTGTTTCTCACTCATTTCTAGCATTAGTAATCAGAACATGGCAGACTAAACCTAAGTTTACAGTGAGCCCACTAAATAAACAAGAACCCTTCCAACAACTTCTTCCAATACTTGATTTTTTCATGTCTTATAAAATAAGTTAACAACTGATCTACATTTTGATTTCCTTTCAAAATATATCTAATTGGGACAATCTTATATTTTTGAGATTCTAGAGCTAGTACATCAAAAGGTCAGTTCATGGACTCTGGTCCAAAGGAAAATAAATCAATCCACTGACATTAATCTTTGTTTCAAAATATCTAAGAAGATTCTTCTTATTGTACTGCCAGGCCAGCACAAAACCCTTTGCTTAAAATCATATGCATTTCACAGACAAAAGGCCTTTAACTGGCACATTTGCACACAGGAGCCAACCCTGTCCATTGCAAGTTAGATCCACTTTCTAAGCCAATCTGGCTTGTCTTTAATTTTTTTCATGGCCAAAGTGGGATTGGTCAAAAAGTATAGAGTGCCATAAGGAGAAGAAATAACCGGCTGCTGCTAATTCAGGTCTAGGTCCAAAACCCAATTCCTCCATCTACTAACCAATGATTTCCACCTATACAACAGACTGGTGTGTGCCCTCCACTGAATCATGTAATGATGGGTTGATCCAAATTTTATTATCCAATTATGCTCATCCCAGATGGGTATCTCACTCTCTAAACAAGGGAATGCAAGAAATTTGCATCTATCAACTTGATTTATTTACTTTGTATGCTTAGTGAAGTCATGTAACAAATCAAATAGCCCAGGAAGGTTCTCTTCTGCATTTCTCTCATAAATATGAACAAGTCACCAGCATAAAATGATGACGTAACTTCCTTATCTGTAAATTTCTTATCAACTATTACATGTGATTTCCACAAGCAGTTCTAAGTACCATGTAAATAGTCATAGGGCAGCAGAAAACATTGTCTGATACCTCTCTTCTGAGTTCAGATATTAACAATAATACTGAACTAACTTTAATAAAAGCATAGGAAAACCTGATAAATCTGACTAGTGATTTTAGGAAAGTCATCTACAAACCCAGAGATATTTAAAGTTATGAAAACTGCCAATTAGCTCTGTGAAAAGTCTTTTCTACATACAGACTGACCACTAGTAGTGGGTTTCCAGACCATTAAGCATCCTGAATAAGAATGTAAAAGCTTAATCAGTTTAGAAAACATTTTTCTGCCTGGTATATATAAATCCATATTGATCCAGATAAATCAACCTTTCTAACACAGGGCAAGCTTGCATGCCATCAATGGAATAAACATTTTGTATTTTTGGGGTAGTACTAAGATTCATTAAAAAGATGCTGGATCAAAAATATCCTTTCCCTTATTAAGAATCATCAAATCTTCTGCCTCTGTTGATATTGAAAACACATCAAAGGCCATAATTATCTTGTTTATAAATTTCAACAACCACCCTGCGTCCATCCCCAACTGATGAAGTTCCAAAGGACTTCTGTCCAACTCGAGGGATTTTCCTTTAGAAAGACAACTTGAAACATTTTTTAACAATGCTGTAAATGAGACTAATAGTTTATTTTTTTGTTAAGAAGAATGGCCCATTTTTCCGGTGGAATCATGTTGACTCATAAAGATAGTTTCAGTGAATGTAAAAAATATAATGTAAATAAACATAGCACAGACATTTTTTGAAGAGGGAGCAATCCCCTCTACAACCCATATGTCGGTGGATCCTCCAAATACCCCACACTTATATCTATCTATATATATATATATATATATATATATATATATATATATATATATACACACACATACATACACACACACACCAACTCCAGTGTTGCACATCAGTGGAGAAAGAGGCAAACTCTACTGTCAGTGAAGTGAGTTTTGATGAGTAGTGCTTGAACATTTTGCGTTCACTGCATTGTCTTCACTGATTTGACATGTTCTGTTTTTAGGCTTACTTTCTCATTCGAGTATTTCAAACATGAATACTCCTAGTTAATAGACCAAACAATAAATTAATTGAATAAATCAACAACTAGATGAGTAAATGAACTGGTCACTTGATCTGCACCTCATTTAATTCTACATGATGCCATGAAGAAGCATGAAGTTTTAACTTCAGTTTAAATTATTTTACTAAATCTCATAATAACAATTGTTAAGGTAAGAATTATGGGGTGGTGTGGTGGTTTGCCATTTATACAGACTACGGTACCTGCTGTACAATACTTAAGACCATTCCTCAGATTGTCAGAGTGGTGTTTCTACAATCAGACAAAATTAATTTGTTTTCTTATTTCATCTGATTTGAAAAGACATTCAGATGGTTCACAAACAGCTGGGACTGTGATCTTCTGACAAGCTCTTAGCTTCTTCAATAGACACAGAACACATCATAATCACAAGGTACACAGGTTTTAGACTTGTGAATCTTGTTTCTTCTGTTCATGGGTTCGGTCATATTCTTCTGCTTTCCTTGCAAGCTACTGACATGCAAGAAGCTAGATTACTATAATCCAGGAGTTTATGACTGAATTCTTTTGACTGTAAGTAAAGGGTTATTCTTGTATAATGCATCTGTCACTGTTTTAGGATCACAGGATCATAAGAAGCTACTAGGCTAATGGTCCTAGGGCCCTAACAAGCCTAGCGAAATTCTACCCTTATTTCCATGATCAACACCTATTGCCCCTGTCCAAGAGGGTCACAGGTGGAACCCCAGGGGTGAATTTACGGTTACCCATCCAATCATACAGATTGCATTTGAAGAGGCCAAACCACAAATTCTTCAAAATACACCACGAAAACACTCAGAGAAAGGAACACAGAAGTGGCATTAATCCATCTTTATTCAGTCCTGGTACCTCAGCAGTTCACCTTCAATGGGACACATTTAGACATTTTGAATGTTCTTTTTATATATGCATCAATCAATTAATTAAACAATTAATCATTTCAAACATTTTTTAACCCCCTCAATACTGAACATTTATATACAAAACTTCAAGTATAGTGTTCTTTTACATTTTTTCCATTTTTAAGAATAAATTAGTTCATTTTTAACACAATTATTATGCATAATTACAAAAATATAACTATGAAATAGATACTCTATGATATTCAAAATTACACCATTAATAAATTTCATCAGTTTTCTAAATTCATTCTCTATTCAGATTTATTCAAAATAATTTTAAAGTTCCCTGTACACAAATATGAGTTCACAAACTTGAATAAATACTTTATAATATTCAGAGTTACAGCTTCAATAAATTTCATTAATTTTCTAAATTCATTCCATTGGGAAATAAAGTATGATACCCTATAATCATTCTCTGTTCAAGTTTGTTCAAAGCAGTTTTAAAGTTCCCTATACACAAATGGGGTCTAGCAAGTACACTAAATCTAAAACTATCATTTTTACCATTATGTATGTTACAAAAGTGAGTAGCCACCGGACTTTCCAAATTGCCCCTCCTTATATCACCCAAATGCTCCAGAATGCGAATCTTAATCTTCCTAGTGGTCTGGCCAATATACCACATAGGTGGGACACAATCACATCCCAAAATATATACTACACCAGATGACCTACAATCAAATCTCTCAAAAGCAACATATTTCTTTCCATTTATTTTAATTCCATACATATTCTTAACTTTATTACAAGCTGAGCAACTGCCACAGCTATACATCCCAACATTACTATCTGCCATAGGTTCCAGTTTTCTATTTAATATTTCTTTTAAGTTGGAATACCTCTTGTAAGAAAAAGTAATATGCTTTGGAAAAAGATGACCAATTATATGTGGTGTATTTTGATGCATTTGAAGAGGGCCAGTGAGGTGTTCTATTTGACATGAAGTGGGAGTCTATTCCAAATGTGTGGTAACCTCTGGGAGACAAATCTGTCTCTCAAGCAGGTTCCATTAATGTCACATACCAGTTTAAGGTCTTTAGAGTGAATAACCTGTGTACTATTTGACTTGCAGATATGCAGCATTTCCAATAAAGCAGGGTCAGAGATTGTCTTATATACAAGGTGGAAATTGCCTCTCAGTAGTCTGTATGAAACAGAATAAACTGTCAGTAATTTTAGATGATCCACATAGGACAGATCCTGAAGACCTGACCTTGAATTTTACTTGTGAGGAAACCTTGTGGTCTTTCCAATTGCTGCAGCTGCTTGGAAAGGTACATACCAAATGGGGCGTTGTACTCATTTACTGGCCTGATGGGGGAAGAGTACAGGGAGGTTATAACTTCTTTTTTTTCTGGAGGCAATGCCCTTACCAGTGAGATGAACAATATAGAATGCCCTTCTTACCACTGTGGAGACATGGTGATCAAAGGTAAGGTTGCTGTCAACCTGTGTGCCCAGGTCTCTCACCACTGAGGATGTACTTAGTGTGTTGCTATTGATGTGGTAGTTTTCAGAAGCGTCACTCTTACTGAAAGAGATATTACATTTTTTGCAGTGAGTTTAAGGCCATGACTTTGGCACCAATCATTTGTTTGTTTAAGACCCTGTTGTTGGATGTTGACATTATTTAGAGACTCTGTGACCTCTCCCAGTTTGCAGTCATCAGCAAACTTTGCCAGCCACAGATCTTTAGCTTTTAATTGTACTTCAGGGAAGGGCTGTCCTAAGGGTGTTTGCCTTACAACCACAAGGTACAAGGTTTGAATCTCACTGGGGATAATTAGCTAGGCTTAAAATGGCTCACAAGGGCAGTTAGCCTAGTACTAATCTATGAATCTATGAATCTATGAATCTAAGTATATTCCAAACAGTAGAGGTCCCAAAACTGATTCTTGTGGAACAGCAGTGGTTACAGGTCTGCTGTTGAAGGTGTATTCTCCTATTTTGATTATATGGGTTCTATCAGTGAGCCAGTTAGTGACCCATCTAATGGCATAAGGGTTAATACCTAGCTGGGTGAGTTTGTCAATGATGTCTGAGTGGGGGATAGTGTCAAAAACCTTGGCTAAGTCTAGGTAGGCTGTATGCACAGATTTCCCCTCATCCAGGGCCTTGGTGACTGTCTCAAAGAAGTCCACCAGATTTAACAGGCATGATATCCCTTTGACAAATCCAAACTGAGTAGGGCCAAGTGTTTGGAGATTACCTATATCTTTGCTGATAAGGTCCATGATGATGGCCTTGCAGATAAAGCTCATCAGGTTAATAGGTCTATCATTCCGGGGTCAGTGGAAGTACCACCTTTGTGTAAGGGGATAAGGGTGGCCGTATTTCATTCATCTGGGATGAAGCCAGTGCTTAAACTATGATTCAAAAGAGTACCCAATGGTGTTGCTAATTATTGTTGGAGCCCATGCTGGACACAGCCTGGGATGTTATCAGGTCCCATAGGTGCTGGGTTTTTGGCCTTAGAGAGGGTGTTTACAACCTGCACTTTAGAGATACAAGTTAGGGGACAAGTGGTAGAGATGTCATAGGGTACCTGTGGTGGGGACAGGGGAGTGATGCTTTCTCAGAACCTGTCAGCTAATGGATTAATTATGTCTACAGGCTCAGTATATGTGGTATCATCAACTACCAGTTCGGCACAAATGTATCCCTTTCCTTTTAGGTTATGTATATAACTAAAGAATGTCTTATGGTTGTCCTTAGTTGAGGAATCTAATTTGGATTCTTAGTTTGCTTGGGAGGACTTCACAAGAAGTTTTATTTGCTTGTTTAAGCTGAGGAGAGAGTGCTTCCAGTTTAGAGCTCACTCCACATTACTCTTAGACAGCAATGCCTTCCTCTTATTGTAAAGCCTGTTAATGGCAGTAGTCCACCAAGTAGGTTTGCTCTTCCATGAGGTGCTTGTTTTGGTCCTATCAGGTACAGCTGAGTCAATGCAGTTATACAGGTATCTGTATAAAGCAATGGTGCCAAACTTGGCATAGCTGCCAGTTCCATATGAGGGGGGAGGTGCAGTGAAGCTATTTATACCAACCCATAAGAGGTTATAATCTGCTTTGCAGAAGTTTTTTAGTTTAGTTGTTGCTGGGGGGAGGTCAGGTGTGATAGTTACTTTGAATGAGACTGATTTGTGGTCATATCTCACTAGAGGGGAGTGCTACAATGATCCCCCATATTGATAAGCACCAGATCCAGGATGTTGGTACCCCTTGTGGGGGTGTCAACCAGCTGATCCAGGGCAATGGAGTTAATGAAGTTGAGGAACCTTTAGGAAAGTGAGTTTGAGCAAGAAAGACACCAAAAAACACTAAATCCAAGCAACGAAACTAGGAAAATATGCACAGAAAGATGACAACAGAACCACACACCACATACTTAATAAAATAAATAAGAGATTTATTCAGCGCGCTTTCATCAAAAGACTTCTTCAGAATTTTGAAGAAGTCTTTTGACGAAAGCGCGCTCAATACATCTCTTATTTATTTTATTAATTACATGGTGTGCAGTTCTGTTGTTGCCTTTCTGTGCATATTTTCCTAGTTAAGTTTGAGCATGAGTAATTAACCCAGACAATAGATGAGTAGTTAATGTCACCAAAAACTATGGTGTTCGGATGTATTTTGATAGACCTAAGTAGATCCGAATAGGCAGAGTGGGTGCCCTGATTCATGGAGGGGGTCCTGTAGCTGGCAATCACTTGAATAGGTGTCCTACCAACAGTTAATTGCACCTCAGGTATCTCCAGATAATCATATTGTTTAACCAATCTGGAGGTGTATTTATCTTAAATGAATGTTGATACACCACCTCCTATAGTTTTCATGACTTCAGTTTGTGGTTTGTGGTCTGAACTTGTGGAAGGATGTGTCAATCCAATATTGATGGGGTGCTCTCCACAGCCTTGAATCAGGTACTTTGTTTTAGTATCGGGTTACCTGATCTAGGGCTAGACATGGTGACAGACACTAGAAAGTGGCCATCTATAAAGTTAGAAACTGATTCATCAACAAGATGAACCATTCTGAGAATGAATGTGGCAAGACCATACCTTTGCTCTGTTAGTTATGATTTATGGCTTAGGCAGGAGTGTAGGCATAGACAAAAAGAGCTAGCTTACAAAATTATTACAAAATTATGCTAGAGCAACTCTCTAAAGGATAAAAAGATAAAAATAGAAGGAGTGATGAATTGCTGGAGAATGTCAACACACATAGTGACAAAACAGTCACAAGCTGAAAGGCTGTCATTTGGCTGACCTGACCACTGGGACAGTCAACTGAATGAAGATGTTACTGAGTCCTTGCTTCGACATCTGACTCAGATACAATGCTTTGTTCTTGGCCATTATCAATCCATACGACCTTCATGGCCTTGAGTGTCACCTGTTACATTAGGTAACCTGATTAGCCCACTTATTAGGATGGAAAACTACAGTGCTTAAATTCAGACATTGCTAATGCCACTAATGAATCATGCAGTTTGGTTTCTTAACCACCTAAAGCTCAGTACTGAAACCCTGCCATATACACAACCTTTAGTCAGTTTTAGAAAAGGCAATTGAAGAGACATAGCTGACAGAGAAATGTGCTGCAAGCAGGGATATGCTCTTTAGAACTAGATTTGTAATTTAATTCAATTTTTATTGTAAAAAAAGGCAATCTGCTAAGTAATGGTCCACACTGTATTTCTAATGCCTAGTTTTGCTGTCAACTTTAAGTTAGTGACTATACGTTTAGATTAACAAATTAGCATAAATATAGAGACTCTAATATAATATCTCAATTTTGCACTATGAGGTGTGATTTATACCCTTAGACAGGTAGGTAAAGGTGGTTACGAAAGGAATGTCTTTTGAAACCATCCTGCTAGGCTGCTTAAAGACAAAATATTACGAATATGTTTAGATGGCTCCTGTTTTACTATAAGTCTGGTTCCTATTGATTAGAAAACCAATCGCCATTCTTGTTACCTTTTTACAGAAATACTTGTTTCATGGTGAGATTTGACTTTGAAAATCTGGTCCCATGAATGTCAACATTTCTGCGTACACTCTTTAAATATTAAGTTGCTAAAATACTGGACTGAATATAAATGCGTGTTTCCATCCATCGTTACTTGTCTTTCTTTTGAGGTATTATATAGATAACAAGTAGGTCAGATATGAAGTTGTTCGTGGGCTGAAGGTGCCATCACAGCCTATCTGAATTAACAGCCATAGCCACATCATATAGTGTTAGTGACGTTATATACAATTGTAAAATGCATAGCCAGTTTGTGCTGTTTGTGGCTTTCAGATAAATTGTGGATAATGACTGTATATTGCTGTGCATCTATCTGGTGAATTATTGCAAGCCAGAAAGCCACAAAGAACAACAACTACTATTCATAGAATACATATAGCCCACTGAGAAGAATGCAGCTAGTCAATGTTTAGTGCATAATAACAATATATACTACAATTCTGCTGTCTGCCTGCATTGGAAAAAGGGGAGTTGAATATTGAAACCTTCCCATTAAACTCCAAGCAGGCTATGGACACCTAGTTCTTCATAAAGCTAGAAACAAGGGACCCATTCCTGGAAGCCAGGTCTAAAAATATGGCCATTTATAATAGCTATGCAGTTAGTGTGAAATAGAGCAGAAGAGTATAGACCTCCTTGGATACCAGAATAAGAACAAACCCGATACCTTAATCATAGGTTCAGAGGTGTATACAAGGCTAATGACCACGGGGGCCTTTATAAGCCTAGCTGAAGAGCCCAAATGTATCCCATAAATGTATGTGCCTTCGTGGTTATTTTAAAGGGTAAATGTAAGTTAGGGCAAGATTTACAGGCTACTTCTGTCCATTAGAGACATAGGTGGTAGACACAGGATGTAATGCATTCGTATGTAGGAGTTTGCATATGTTTGAAAGCTCATAGGTTCATACTAAGCTAACTGCTCTTGTGAGCCATGTTAAGCCTAGCCAATTATTTGTTGTGAGAATCAAACTCTGCACCTAGTGTTTGTAAGGTAAACACCTTAACCATTAGGCCACCTTCCCAACCCCTGAGGTAAAGCTATGACGCTGCATTGTATTGTTGAAGTCAAACCTAAATAATAATACGGAAAGTATTATTTACCACGTATCACTCTTTCTAAATTCTTGTAATCAGTTTGTTTAACTAAGAATTAAGTAATTATTTGTATATTTGAAACAAAGTAGTTTACACTGATAACATTCCTTAAAGGTGGATTACATTGTTAATAATGAATGAAAATTGTAAATACATAAAAGGGGAATTTCACATTTGTTTATTTGTTTCATTTTGGCTTTGTTAAATGGGATAGTTTAACTTGTCAACACCCATCTTCAGTAAATATCTAAGGAGAAAAGTTCCACATAAACATATTTAATATATGCAGAGTAATAGTGTACTCAAATTGCCAAGGTATTGGTAGATACATATGACATATCATGAAAAGAGAAAAGTTATTATTTCTTTAATCCCTGGTACTAACTTAGAAGAAAAATATAAAATGGGGAATTCAATACATTTCTTACTCCCAGGCATAGCAGTTAACTCATAAACATACAGTGGGGAATTCAGCACACTTCTCTGTTCTTGACACAGTTACTATAACAGCACCGGATCATATTTTTTTTTATAGTGACCGAAATTAGCAAATATATCAATGGGGAATTCAAAGTTTCTTATTCCCTGCTACCAAAATATTCCCATGCATAGAAACTTAACTTGCAAACATACAGTGGGGAATTCAGTACATTTCTTTGTCCCTGGCACAAGTGGTAAACACATGATGGGGGATTCAGCATGTTTCTTATTCCTTCTCTGATTAATTTACATGAAAAAGTCAGAATACCTGAAAGCATAATACTGATAAAAAGATCAGTTCATGGTTTGGATCTACTCTAGTTTTAAGACGCTATGTCACGGCTACAGCTAAAATGGAGACATTTGTCTTGGCCACCCTAAACCACCGAAACAGAGAGTTAATGCTGTAGAACTCCTAGATAAGCTAGGAAGTTTTCATGCAATCATCACAAGCAAGTGTCATTTTATAATGACGATCTGAAAAAAAGAAGTAGTAAAGAGATTTCTCCCAGATAGTATGAACGAGGGCGAGTTGGTCACGTATAACTCAGACAGTGATGGATATTATTCACACAAGGGGTGAAGCCTGAAGCAACAATAATTTACATTGTTACTGTACCAGTACTTTCTTAATAATGTATGAAATTACAGCAATGCCATTCATGCCGAAATGTGGAAGAGATCAAATGGAATAAATGGCTATTTAAATACAAATATTAACAATGTATTATGTAGTTGGCAATTAAAAGTTTTTGCTGTGATAATTAGAATTAGTCATTTATTTTCATTGAGCTGTATGTATATATTCATTACTAATTATGGATGAGATTCATTAAGCTGTATGTATATAGTTACTACTAATTATGGGTGTGATTCATTAAAATCAGAAAAAAGCCCAGTACCTATCCCCAGCTCTAGCTGTTATAATGATGCTCAAAAATATGCTAAGAAAGACGGAGGAGTTAGATTCAGTGAAATGGCACCTACTTAATGCACTTATTTATTGTATGCTGCATAGCACTTCACAAGTGTAAAAAAAAACTAAAGATCAAGATACTTTAATAAGCTGCAGTGGAGAAATAAAAATAAATATAATACATGTACAGAACAAGCAGCAGTTGTGCAGGCATGTATGTCTTTCACAGTATTCACGTACATCAGTATGCATTCAGACAGCATTCTATACTAAATGAACAGTCACATGGTTATGTTGGTACAGTCATGCAAAGATTGTAAAAGTGTCAGATGCATAATGATATATACTGTGAGAAATGTATGCCTGAATGCTGTACCTCACCTTTAGTCACCAATGTTGGCCAATATGGGCTCCAAATATAGCAGCACATGTGGCTACATTTCTGGTTATAATCACACTGACATTGTCCATTCAAGCAATGGTCATATTACAGGATGTTGAACGCGTCATTCACAGTCAGTAGCTGCCACTGGCCACCAGTTATACTGCCCAGCAGATCATGTGCATGTTAGGTGGAGTTTTGCAGGTGCATACTTGTATGCACGTGTATGTGTGGATATGAGGTATTCCACACTACACCATGTGTTCTGGCCAGTGCTGCCCACAGGACAGTATCCCATACAGAAAACTGCCAACTGACCTATATCCTGGCTAACAGCTCTACCTGTAGGCAGTGACAGCACTGTAAGAGAAGAATGTGACTGTCTTATATCCCACAATACACCATATACCCCGAGCAAGCTGCCCACACAATAACAGTAAATAATGGAAAGTAGCACTGATACCCCATTCATCTCATAATCACTTCAATCGAGCTGTCACAGTGCAGCATTCAAAATGGTATTTGTCAATCTGCAGCCTTTAGTTTTGCATATATATTTATATATATATATATATATATATATATATATATATATATATATATATATATAGTTACAATTCAAAAGGACAAATGCTCACGAGCAAACGCTTTTGATTGCTGAACAAAAACGATGCTTGTGCTTGAATGTTCACTTGAATGGAGTTTCTACTGGCAATCTTTTGTCTGGGATTGGGTTACTACAGGGTAAGGGAATTTGCCCTTACCCCCTGTTGTGCAATTTTGGATTTAGTATATATAATTAGCAGGGGGTGTGGGGGTGCAGAAAAAATTTGTTTCAATTTTGTGCGATTGTTCAAATGAGCATTCACACTAAAGTGCTCATTCTCATGAGTGTTCACATATATAGATATATACATATATATATATATATATATATATATATATATATATATATATATATATATATACATATATATATACACACAAACACACACACACACACACACACACACACACACACCACACATAGTGACTGAGGCAGGAATGCATAACATATCTATGTATAATGCAAAATGCCAACATAGATATGCTATTCATCATTTTACCTTCCTACATAAAATCATTAATCCCATAGGCAAAATATACTGTAGACTAGAGAAAATATATCAATAATTGTAGTTAGCACAGATAGTTGCAGATATGTAGAAAGCATTCCTGATCTTTGCACATCATTCAAAATGCCATAAAATGTTAACAATGAATAAACAATGAATACACCACATTACAGATGTATAAAATAATCTAGTAATTGTTAAACTGCACTCTAGACACATACAGATTGTTCATTATTGCAGCTGTAATGCCTGTGAGTGTGTTTATATATATTTTATTTAACATTTGTTGACTGGGAAAGTCTAACTTGGAACAAAGCCAATTTTCAGCAGAGGCCCAGGGAGAAAGACTCCAGATGTATGTCATTGTAATGTGAGAGGAAACCGACATGAACACAGGAAGGAAATTGAAACTCCACAAAGAAGGCACTCCAGCTGAGAAGTGAACCAAAGAACCTCTTGCTGTGAGGCAACAACGATGCTGCTGCACCACTGCACCATCCACCTTTTTTATTATCTATATATATATATATATCTATATATTAATATATAGGTTTACTATCGTAATTTTGAACTGCACGTGATCGAGCATGAGTTAGTCGAAAGGCAGTTTTCCAGGAGGCAGAATGCCGAAACAGGTAACATTGAATACACAGGAAATGGGTGGTGTACTTTATTTATCTGAGTTTGGCATTCTGAGTAGAGATCGTGGTACAGTGAGGAACAGGGAATTTCCTCACTGTAGTGCGACCTCGAAGTTGGTATATATGTATAATTTGCAGGGGGAGTAGTGGGTGCAGCCCCCTACATGGGGGGTGTGTGGGGACTTGCCCCACCACAAAATAGTGAAATAAATGTACCGTTCACTGTAGAGTGTAACAGTATTCTAGGGTGCATAGCATGGGTGACTGACATCACCACCTGCTATGTCGAATACATCGAACTACGGGTCTCGATGTATTCAGTTTCGACTTGGCTGCTATATCGGTGATCCGTATTCGGCATTTCAGGTTGACATTGTGATTAGTTGACTGATGCAGTTTCGAAACTATGATAGTAAACCTATATATGGATCTCCTTCAAAACATCAAATCACCAGAATATCAAATACAACTTCATCGAGATGCCTTCGCCAAATCTTCACAACATCGAGCTCTCGGAACAACCACAACTAACCTTTGCTAAACAACCACTTGACAACCAGGACAAAACAACAAACAGCAAAACAAGTAAACCGTTCAAGTGGGGTTGCTCCACCCCCACCCCCCTACCTAAATATACTAACTCCGAGATCGCACTGCATATTTCTATATCCGATATAGCTGCATGTATATCAACAGGGTCTATATTAGAACACCGAACATCTGAAATGTTGAGTGTTCTAATATTGACCCGTTTTCAGCGAACGCTAAAAAATTGAAGTAACAGGAAACCAAATTCTTTCCTAGGGAAAAAATTTGGTTGTCCGTTTCTGTCGCTTCCGTATTTTCAGTGCTCTGGTGGAAAGTTATGGGTCAGGTTCAGGTAAGTGTGCGATTGTGTGGACGTGTGGGTTAGGGCGAGTTAGGTGAGTTAGGGTTAGGGCATGGGTCAGGTAAGTGTGCGATTGTGTGGATGTGTGGGTTAGGGTGGGTTAGGTGAGTTACGGTTAGGGCACGGGTGAGGGGACTATGTGATAGTGACGGACCTTAGAGTTAGGGTTTGGGTTAAGGTAAGTGGATTGTTAGTGGTGTACGTATAGTTTAGTGTAGGGTTAAGTGTAAGAGTTTAGGTGTATGTGTTCATAGGTTCATAGGTTCATAGGTAGGTACTAGGCTATTGGCCCTAGGGCCTATATAAGCCTAGTCAAAAATTTACCCTGGCTTTCGCCACCCAAGAAAATTATTTTCCCTTGCCCCTGTCGAGCAGAGCCACAGAAGTGATCCCTGGGGTGAATTTCCTATCTCCCATCCAATCACCAAGATTTTTCTTGAAGAGTGCTAATGAGGAGCTCTGTTTGACATAGATAGGTAGTCTGTTCCAGAGTATGGGAAGCCTCTGGGACAGGAATCTATCCCTCCAGCATGTTCTGTTTATTGTGGTGACAAGGTTTAGGTCCTAGAGTGTGTAGCTCGGAGGGATTGGGATTTCTTTAAGTGGAGCATGTCCAACAGCTCTGGGTTTGACATAGCTACTTATGTTAGGCAGAGATCGCCTCTGAGTAGGTGATATGTGATGGAGTAAAGCTGGAGTTTTTTGAGACGGTCTGCGTAGGGCATCTGTTTGAGGCCAGTAATCCTCTTTGTGATTTATTTCTGTGGCCTTTCCAGTTGCTGTAGATGTCTTGTGAGGTACATACCAAAAGGGGCATTGTACTCTATAATGGGTCTAATGAGTGATGAGTAGAGGGGAACAGTGACCTCTTTTTCTCTGGATGAGAAACCTTTTGTGATGAGGTGAGCCATGTAGAAGGAATTCCTGACCACTGTGGCGATGTGATTATCAAAGGAGAGACTACTGCCCACCTGTGTCCCAAGGTCTCTGATCACATTTTCGGTATTAAGTAGACTACCAGCGATGTGGTAGTTCATGGGTACAGAGTTTTTACCAAAGGGGATGACAATACACTTTTTGGCATTGAGCTTCAGGCCATGGCTTTCACACCAGGCACCTGTCTCAGTGAGGCCCTTTTGTCATATGTCCACATCGTTAGAAGTTTCGATTATGGCTCCTAGTTTGCAGTCATCTGCAAACTTTGTTAGCCAAAGACCTTCTGTGTTAGCCTGTACTTCAGAGAAGTAGATACTAAACAGGAGAGGACCCAGGACTGAACCCTGTGGTACTTCACTTGTCACTGGTCTGAAGTCGGATTTGGAGTCTGCTACTTTCACAGTATGGGTTCTGTCCATGAGCCAGTTTGCAATCCATCTTGTGACACAGGGATTTATACCTAGTTTAGTAAGCTTATCTATACTTTCAGAGTGGGGGATGGTGACGAAAGCCTTGGCGAGATCTAGATAAGCTGTGTGAACCACCTTACCCTCATCTATGGCTTTGGTGACTGCTTCAAAGAAGTGTGTGGATTGCTGTTTGTTTGGTGTGCTTGTGTTGTGTGTATGTGCTTTGGAACAGCAGATTTTCTCCCTAGGAAAAAATTTGCTGTTCCAAATGTTCGATATTTTTTTTTCGATTGCTAGGGTTCGATATTTGAATACTCGACATTTTGAATGTTCGGTGTTCTAATAAAGACCCTATCAATGTATATATATACATATATATATATATATATATATATATATATATATATATATATATATATATATATATATATATATTATATAGGTTTACTATCATATTTTTGAACTGCAGGTGATCGAGCATGAGTTAGTCGAAAGGCGGTTTTCCAGGAGGCAGAATGCCGAAACAGGTAATATTGAATACACAGGAAATTGGTGGTATACTTAATTTATCTGAGTTTGGCATTCTGAGTAGAGATCGTATTACAGTGAGGAAAAGGGAATTAACCCATTGTGTGTGTATATATATATATATATATATATATATATATATATATATATATATATATATATATATATATAAATATCTATAGTGTAGTTCATTAAGTTGAACTAAAAATGTCAAAAAAAACATGAAACATAAAAAAAAAAATCATTAAACCAACTTCAGTATGAAACATAAAAGAATTACACCCTCAAGGCATATTAACAAAAAGTGAGCTGAGAAAAGCTATTTGATAAAATGGCATTTTTTTGAAAAAGGAAATACAAGCGCGCACACAAACATACACACACTCACACTCACACTGTCAAAGGAAAAAACTTCAAAGACCAATACACGTAAGGTTCAGTTAAGGCACTTTAATTTACTTGCAGCAAGGAGACAAAAACATGCAAATACAAGGATTTGTCTAACTACTAACAGGAAGTACGTTCATTCTTATTCTGTTTTACAAGACATGGCCTTCTAGGCTGACGTAATCAAACACAACTTTAAGCATTGTACTACAGCAGGTGTTACTTCAGATTTTCTGCTTACATGACTAGATTTGTGAGAAACTTTGAGAAAAACAACCCAGCCTTGATGACCGGCACTTCATTTACAAGCATCTATTGTTAATCTTTACTTTTCAAGGTTCTTTTTCTAACACAGATACAAGCAAATGCTGATTGCAGTTCATATTTTCAAGCAGGCTTTCTCCTAATTATCTGTTATTTCTACAGCTGTGTATGTTCTCATAACACAGCGGAACTTCTTACCTAAATTTCATACAAGCAGTAGTGTTCTATTCATTATTTTCCTAACGCAAGTAGAAACCATCTGCTTCTCAGTAAATTTCTAAGGCACAAGCAAGATTTTAGCTAATAATACAAGGTCAGAAAGCATCTGCAGTTTGTACAAATTTATGCAGTATGAAATAGAATAAATGTGTTAACCCTTTTCATGTTCAGAATGCACTAAGCATATTTACTAATACACGCATTAATACATATTTTTCTAACATTTCCCCCCTATTAATACTTTTATTCTACTTTCAAAATAAGCATAAACAGTTTGTTTTCTTCTCCTAACCTCTTCCACTCAGGACTTGCAGTTATGAGAGTCATTCAGTTTAAACTTATGAAAGCATTTTCAGTCTTTTAACAATTCTTCGAGCTCAGTACTTTGATATAAGGTTTCAGAAACCAACATGTCTATAAAGTTCTTTATCAGTCTTTTCATGCAGGGGATGCCACAGCAAACACATACTCCCTATAGGAGCATTCAGGAGGCTCACTAGGATGGTACCCCACCCACAAACTATTTCTGGAAAAAGTCCGTCAGTGGGCTTGGGCCTGGTTTGGTCATGGCAGACACTTTCTGGATTACCTCAAGGTGATTGTCTATCTCGTGTTTATGGTCAGGAATATACGAACAGCATTCTTCTTGGATTAAAGCGCAAGTACCATCTTTCACCGCTAGGGTGAAGTCAAGAGCCATGCGGTTTTGTAATACCACAGTTCTCATGGCATTCAGTTCATCAGTCACCAACTCAAGGGCAGAAAAAGTTGCATTACTCATTACTTCAAGAAGTTTAGACAGTTTTCTCAGTTCCCAGATTGATTTCATCGCTCCATATGCTGGTAATATGCCTGCCCACGATATGACAGTATCACTCAAGTCCATGTGTGTCAGTCCATCGCCCACAGCTTGATAGTTTTTCCAGTGCGCATTGATTTGCCCTACTGGATTTACAGGTTTTCTGACAGATTTTTTGTTGACCTCTCGGACATTCCGAATTCTTCCCTGAGGTAAAACTGCAGTATGTCGTATGGCCGGAACCAGGTAACCCAAAAAACAACTGCCGGACCAATTCTCAGGTAACCATTTGTATGCTTTTCTGCCCACACAAAATAATAGTCCTTTACTTTAGTAGTAACTCTGTTATGAATATACACTCGCCCTGCATGAAACATTTTTCCATCAATTATAGACAGTTGTTTATAAAGAACAGAATTATGTTTTACTTCAAGTGTTTTGTG
The DNA here is from genome assembly GCF_019279795.1 of Protopterus annectens. Taxonomy (NCBI): domain Eukaryota; kingdom Metazoa; phylum Chordata; order Ceratodontiformes; family Protopteridae; genus Protopterus; species Protopterus annectens. The sequence continues at coordinate 320,094,500 of NC_056740.1, read as the reverse complement.
CATCAATTCAAGAAATGAATTATAGTTTGTATTACAATAAAGATCTACCTTGTTACCGTTAGTGTAACATCTATAAGGAACAGTCACATTGCAATCACTCCAACCCACCTGAACAGTATCATTTTTATAAAAACACACAGTTCCCTTCTGTGGAATAGACAAGTGCAATGCTATTTTATCTTGTGTTGTAATGGTTGAAGTATCATAAATCAAGTTCTCCCAGGTCTCATTGACCCCTAGGGGGACTGTAGTCATTAATAACCCCCTGTATGCTGTCGGTAAAGCTGTGCAAATCCAGCAATTTGAAATATTGAAAGTCTCAGCATACACATGTTTAATTGCCTGATAGGTGTTGAAGTTTGGATGCCAGTCTATAAGTAACACTTCACGTTTATTCAGTTCTGTCTGTGTGGCTGGGATAAGGAAAGGCCACAGCAAAAAGATTATTGTTATTAGTACAATTAACAGGATGATTATGCAATATTTCTGAGGAAAAGGCTGTTCTGCATTCCTGTCTCTTCTGGACCCTATCATTTTTACTTTTGGCATGTAACAAGATTTTTGTCCAGTTCAAAGTTTTTCATTCATTTACAGTGCATCAGGTGGATCCAGGAGGCACGCTCCGCAATTTTGACTGCAGTGGGTGTTGACAAAAGCACTTGGTATGGACCTTCCCACTTTGGAGTTGCCCAGTTCTTCTTTTTAACTACCTTCAGCCAAATCCGGGCTCCGGGAGGCACTGCCACTTCTAACGGTCTGGTTTGTTCTTTATCTGAAGCAGAATTTGACTGTAACAAATGTCTGGAATTTAATAACTTGCACATATACTCTGTAAAGTACCATCAACTTCTGGTCTGAGGGAATGAGAGATTTCCACTGAGGTATATAGTAAGCCCTTCCAAAGAGCTTTTCAAAAGGAGTCAATCCTTTTGCATTCAGAACAGTTCTCATGCTCAACAGTGCCAAGGGCAGACAGTACACCCAGTTTTTCTGTGTTTCTGCTACTAATTTTTTTAGCTTACTTTTTAAAACCCCATTATGCCTCTCTACTAGCCCTGCTGATTGAGGGTGATATGCACAATGATTTTTCAAGGAAATAAGGAAGTGTTTACTTAGCTGTTGTATGGCCTGATTTACGAAGTGTGTGCCATTGTCACTGTAGATCCTTTCCAGAATGCCGAATCTAGGGATGAGTTCTTTAACCAGGATTTTGGCCACTGTCGTAGCGTCTGGATTTTTAGTCGGAAAGGCTTCCACCCATCTGGAAAACATATCTACAATGACAAGACAATACTTCTTATTTTCACATTTATTCAACTCTATGAAGTCCATACAGATAGTATGAAACGGATACGGTGGTGTAGGGAAACTCCCTTGCTTGGGCTTTAACGCCCCTTGTGCATGATGTTTATTACAGGTGTGGCATAATGAACAGAATTTTTTAGAATAATTTGTGAATCCGAATGTAGTGAACACTTGGTTCACCAGCTGTACCATCCCCTCTGTTGAGACATGGCACTGCCCATGGTTCAACAAAGCTGCGTATCTAAATAAATTAGATGGCAATATCGGTTTCCCTTCTTTAGAGATGTACAGCCCCTTTTCAAGAATTGCTCCTCGTTTTACCCATTTTTGTTTTTCAACTTGCGTAGTAAGTGTCTGCATTGTCTTTAACATTTCTAAGTCTAAAATCTTAGAGGGTTGTAATTCCTCATTCAAAAGAAATACCTCTGAAGCTGCTTGCTTTGCAGTTGTATCAGCTCTCGCATTACATTTTGAAATCCTATCCTGTTGTTTGGTATGAGCTGTGCATTTACAAATAGCTACTTTCTGAGGTAACTGAATAGATTCTAAAAGATCTAAAATAAACTGTGCATGATTAATTGGTTTGCCAGTAGATATTATCATTCCTCGATTTTTCCACTGTTGCGCAAAAACATGTACAGTAGAAAAAGCGTACTGGCTGTCAGTAAAAATGTTCACACATTTACCTTTTGCTAAGGTACATGCCCGTGTCAAGGCAATCAATTCTGCTGCTTGCACAGATAAATTGTGTGGTAAAGATTTTGCTTCTATAATGTTAGTATCAGAAACTACTGCATATCCTACTAGGTTCTGTCCTGCAGGACCCCTTTTACATGAGCCATCCACGTAGTATGTCACCTTGGCATCATCCAAGGGAACATCTGTAAGGTCTTTTCTAGGCAGTGTCTTTTGCTCAATTGCCTGCAGGCAGCTGTGTGGTGTTCCATCTGCAGGGGTTGGGAGCAAGGTAGAAGGGTTCAAAGTCGTACATCATTCAATTGTCATATGAGGTTGGCTCAATGATATAGTCATACAGGAGAGATGCCTAGCAGGGGAAAGATATGCTTGCGACTGCATGAGGCACTCTCAATGTGAGAGGGTGAAACAACACTACTGAGGCCAAAGCCTGTACTGCCATTGCAGCTGCAACTACTGCTTGTACACAGTGAGGTAAAGACCGTGCCACTGGGTCCAGTTGTGATGAATAATAAGCAATAGGGCATTGCTTGTCCCCATGCTGCTGTGTCAATACTGATGTCATATAACCTTGCTTACAATCTACAGTTTGGAAAAAAACATTTATGATAGTTTGATAATCCCAAAACTAACGAAGATGCTATTAACTGTTTTAGTTTGCAGAAAGCAGATTCTGCTTCTGGTGTCCATTGTAACAAATCCTGTGCTGCCATAGGCTTCTTATATATCAGGCTAGTCAGCGGTGCAGATTCCAAGGCATAATTTAGAATCCAGCTCCGGCAAAAGTTAGTTGTACCCAGGAAGGACATCATTTCCTTCTTAGTACTGGGTTTTGGTGCTTGCAAAATCGTTATTTTTCTGTCCTCATCTAATGTCCTACCCTCCTTGGATATTACATATCCCAGGTATTTAACTTGTTTTTTTCCAAGCTGCAGTTTATTTTTATTTACCTTGTGTCCTTCAGTGGCTAGAAATTGTAATAGCGCTATGGTATCTTCTTTGCAATCTTGATGGGTAGGAGCCACCAGCAGAATATCATCAACATAAAGTAAAATTTGGCTACCTCTCGGTGGGGAAAATCCTGCCAAGTTACTTGCCATTTCTTGTGCGAATATTGTTGGACTTTCACAATATCCCTGTGGTAGTCGCGTATATGTATACCTTTTCCCCTGAAATGTGAATGCAAACCAATATTGGCTGTCAGGGTGTATCGGTATTGAGAAGAACACATTGCTAATATCTACCACAGAAAAATAGTTCTGTTGAGGTTTTAAATCATTCAGCAGGATGTGTGGGTTTGGCACAGTGGGTGCCCTTGGTATCACTGCATCATTTACAGCTTGTAAATCTTGGACCATACGCCATTCCCCATTCGCTTTCTTAACAGGAAATAAGGGCATGTTACATGGTGAGTCAAGGGATTCCACCAGCACCCCTTCATTAAGTAAAGCTGCTATAATAGGTTTGATTCCTACTTCTGCATCCTTTCTTAAGGAATACTGTCTTTTTTGTGGTCTAAATGCTGATTTTGGCATAATAGTAACTGGTCCCGCTGTACGAATAAGTCCTACATCTGACTTTCCTGTTGACCAAGGGTTTTTGGTACATTCTGTAAGGCATTCTCTTCCTCCTTCAATAGGAGTACTAATCAGCTGTCCTTGCTAGACTGCAAGTGTACAGCTGGGTGGGTCTGAGTTATCCAGTTTAGCTTCTGCATTTGAACTCCCTGTTCTGCCAGTTCTGTTTTTCCCATCTCATGACTTTTTCTCCTAAGTCTACCCATTTCACATTCTTGTTTTTAGTTAAACTAACATGTGGTAATCAATTTGATTTATAGAGTGCAAAGAACTCCTGGGGCAATGAACAGCTGGCTACACTGTTCCCTTCTGCGTCCCAGTACAGATTACGTAATATTAATCTGTTTGCATGATTTCTAAACAATTCCTGCTCATATTCCTTATCAGGTCCTGGTGTGTTACAATAATACAGAGTACAGTGCAACAAATGTTGTTTATCCATGTCAAGGGAGGGGAACTTGCTGATGGCTACATTCATCAACTTTGGTCACTGCCCCTGGACCAGTCGTAACCAAGTCCTGGCTGTACCAATAGAACATCTTACCCTCTGTTTGCACTGCAAAGGTGCCAATTTGTCGCTGTGCTTCCATATCCTGCATAGTCGGGACTACAGCTATACTAAATAGCTGCATAAGGTCTCTGCCCAAGAGATTCACTGGGCATTTTGCAGAAACAACAATTTTGCTTTTCTGGGTCAATCCTGAAACAGGATCAGTTATTGCAATATTATGGGAGAGGGGCTCCCAATACAGCTGTCCCTTAGCTGCTTTCACTAATATGTAGTCAGGTGACTCTGAATTTTCTGGCAGTTTGGAGGGGTGTATCAGGGTTCGTGATGCCCCTGAGTCGCACAAGAATTTTACTTTCCTCCCTTCTACCAGGAGTGTAACTTCTAGTTTCATGTCTGCTAAATAGAGCTCTACGCTCAATAAAGCCAAATCCAATATTTCATTTTCTTCACTATCCATGACTTCCTCTATTTCTTTTGTCACATTCTCTATTTCCTCTATCACATTCTCATCTGTCCTTTCCCTGTTATAGCCTTCTAGTGATTCCTGGCTATCATATAGTCAGTCCTCACCCTCCTTGTCCTCCGTGGTTGCTTTCTTGCTTTTCCTGCAATCCCTTGCCAAGTGTCTCTTCTTACCGCATTTAAAACATTCACCCCTTTTCTTTCGCCCTTCAAAGTCCTCTGATCATTGATCAGATTGTTTGTTTCCCTGGGCATTTTTCTTGCCCTTTTTCCCGGACTGTACTATAAAGACTTCTGCTCCATCCTCTACAGAAAATACTTGGGCTTTCTTTTTCTTTTTGCTATTAAAATGTCTAGCATATTCAAGTAATGACTGTAACCTACTCACACGATGATCTACCATGTGTTTTGTAATAAAACTGCTTATGGGTGCAATACTGCCTTTCAAAAATGCATTCTTCAACTGCTGCTCATATGGGGAATTTTGTGTCTGATTTTCAGGAACCTGCATTCCGCAATGGTTATTAAAACATTCTAGCAGTCTAGCATAATATCTGTCAATAGCTTCACCTTCCTGTTGGATGCATTGATTAATGCAAGTCCAGTCTGCCCTAGGCTTCCATTTCTCAGAGATGCAGTCTATAAGACCTTTCACTCTGTTGTCTAATTCTGCACTGCTATGTGGGAGGGCTTGAGTGCAGCGTCATGGGGATTCCAGTCGCCACTAATCATGTGCCAATCTGGTCCCACAATTTGTCTGACTACCTTTTCTACCTCTTCTCTGTTTAAGTAATAACTTAGCCTCATCCCTTGTAAATCTTCTAAGAACTTTCTAAAATTAACTTTTGGATGGAGAATTCCCTCAGTGGTTTTCCGGATGTCTTCCAGAGTCCAGGGTCTATACACTAGAATAGTCAGATCCTGACCTTCTTGTCCTGCCTGAGGATTAGGTACTTCTATAAGTGGGCATATTTCTTCTTCACTCATAAATCGTGAATTTCTACCCATTTGATATAACGCAATGTCCCTTTTTGAGTTTCCTGCCTGTGTTCAAGACCTGGTCCCGATGGGATCTCTAATAAATGGTTCTGCTTTTGTAGTGTCTCTATTTACCGTGACAGCAGGATATCGCGGGGGTGGACTAACTTGTTCACGTGCTTCATATTCTGGTAAAGGAGGTGGAGGGGCCGATGCTATTACCAAGTTATTGTCTTCTTTATCCAAAAACATTGCTTTTGATTTACTATTTTTTTGTTCCCTTCGGTTTACCTCCTCAAGCCACCTGTGTGCCTGAGGAATTCCTAATTGGCGCTGTCTTTTAACCCGACCTTTAGAATCAGTTTTAAGCTGTTTAATAAGTTTGACAAGAGAGGATTTTTCTAATTTGCCATCCAATTCATACCTATTAACCCATTTTGAGCAGTATCTAACATTATCAGCACGCTGTGACTGCAAGTATTTTGTGTCTTTGGTTAACGGTGGATTTTGGGACCTTTTTGAACAATTATTACCGATTTTGTTCTACCCTTTTAGTCGTTACGTAACACCTTATTTTTACATGGAACCGTGGTTTCTTGTTATAGTCTCTTCAGAATGACTGCCTACCTGCTCTGTTTCCCTGATCTATGACAAGACAGTAATCCTACTGTCCCTGACATATGAACTAAGTCACTAACAGAATAAAATACATATCTAGTCCCTGATCTAAAACAGAAAAGAAGGTAAATTCACCTTACCTGAGCCTTCGTGATTGATCAGCTGGTTCAAGTAAACCCGTCCTTCAGTCGCAGATCAGAAAGTGGCTGGCCTCTTTTGTATGACAATGCAGTCGGAGGACTTTTCAAATAAGAAGAACCGATATGGTTTCTTCCCCATACTGTTT
>NC_056740.1:320010567-320083067 GCF_019279795.1 Protopterus annectens | reverse complement strand
TAGCCTTCGCCACCTCTCTCTTTGCCATGCACCTCATCTCCTTATACTCGTCTACTTTCTTCATCTCTTCGACAATCCCACTTCTTCTTCGCTAACCTCTTTCTCTGTATACTCTCCTGTACTTCTTCATTCCACCACCATGTCTCCTTGTCCTCCTTCCTCTTTCCAGATGTCACGCCAAGCACCTTTCTAGCCATCTCTCTTACTAGCTCTGCTGTAGTTACCCAACTATTCGGTAACTCTTCACTGCCACACAGTGCCTGTCTTAACTCTTCCCTGAACATCACCTCACAATTACCCTTTTTCAATTTCCACCATTTGAACCTTGGCACTGCCCTCACACTCATCCTCCTCTTCTTGATCCCCAATGTCATCCTACAAACCACCATCCTATGTTGCCTAACTACATTTTCCCCTGCCACCAATTTACAGTCTCCAATCTCCTTCAGACTGGCCCTTCTACATAAGATATAATCCACCTGTGTGCATCTTCCTCCACTCTTGTATGTCACCCTATGCTCCTCCCTCTTATTAAAATACGTATTCACAGCCATGTCTATCCTTTTCGCAAAATCCACTGCCATCTGACCTTCTGCATTCCTTTGCTTAACACCATATCTACCCATCACTTCCTCATCCCCTCTGTTCCCTTCACCAACATGCCCATTGAAATCTGCTCCAATCACCAGTGCACCCCCGTAAATTAAATATACCAACTCTGAGATCGCACTACAGTGGGAAAAAGTTAATTACCTAACCCCACTGTATCGCGATCACTATAAAGAATGTGCAAAATCACTTACATGTATGCCCTAAAAACCTGTACAGAATGGCATAATAAACACTATATACAGACTACAGAAGAAACTATAACATTTACATGTTTGATGATACACTACTCAATTTTATACAGTTTCGATGTTGTGAAATTCGATGTTATGAGTTTTAGATGTTTTGAATTTTCGATCTTAAGGCATCACTGTTTTCAAATTAGATGTTGTGAGTTTTCGACATTTTGAAGTGAAACCATATGTGTGTGTCAGTGTGTGTGCATGTGTGTGTGTGTATATATATATATATATATATATATATATATATATATATATATATATATATATATATATATATATACACACACACACACACACACACACACACACACACACACACACACACAGAAATATATATATATATACATATATATATATATATATATATATATATATATATATATATATATATATATATATGTATATATATGGGATCACTATAGAATACCAAAATTCCACAATCCCAAAATTCTGAATCCCGAGGACCAGAATCTCAAGATTGCGAAATCTCAAACGTAGTGAATGGGGATTAATGTACAGTGCGGAACAGGAACTTTACCATTCACTCCACTGTAATGTGATCTCAGAGTTGGTATATTTAAGTTGCAGGGGGTGTGGGGGGCACAGCCCCCACGTGGAGGGTGCAGGGGGGCTTACCTTGCATACACATTAGAATAGTTTGTTGTATGTTTCACTTTTTTTTTAAGTTTTGAGATTCCACAATCTCGAGATTCTAATCCTCAGGATTCAGAGTCTCGGGATTCTGGAATTTTGGTATTCTGTAGTGAATATATATATATATATATATATATATATATATATATATATAAAAAACTTTGGAATTTCGAAATACTGAAATGTCGAATTTCAGTATCTCGAGACCAAAGTGTCGAATCTGCAGATGTGCGAAACTGCAGAATATCAAACCCGGAAATGTCAAACCTGCAGTACTGACGGCACATTAGGTAAATGTGTTTTTTAAGGGTTTTTGGGAAGGGTTTGTGTATTTGTGAGTGTGTCGGGGAGTATTAGGTATGGGTTAGGGTACGTAGGTGAGAGTGTGAGTGTGTCAGTGTTGAGAGTGGTTGTGTTTGTATCTGTGTGATGTGTGTTTGTGCGGGGGTGTGTGTGGAATGTATGTTGGTGGGTTTTGTGTGTGTTGGTGTTTAGTGCGACCTCGGAGTTAGTATATATAAGTGGAGGGTGTGGGGAGCACAGCGCCCCACATGGGGGTTGCAGTATATATATATACATATATATATATATATATATATATATATATATATATATATATATATATATATATATATATATATATATATATATATATATATATATATATATATATATATAGATATATATATATATACTTTTTTTCTGTTTTACTTCTACAATAATTACAGAATTTGGATTTAATTTAAAACTTTTATTTCCAATTTTATAGCACAAACACTGATAGACATTTACTAAACAAAACAATACAGTCTCACAATGAAAACAGACTGCATTAACTGTAAACTTGTCTGCCCTTGAAACTCACATTCATTGAAACAGAATTGAAACCCACATTCAAAGAAAATGCATCTGGCCAGTGGTGGATAATCCGCTGGATTCACTAATCTTCCACGCAGGACTAACTTAGTCCTGCACAGAAGCACCCATTTAGGAGCAGGACAGCAGTGCGCCATGCTTATTAATGAAGTTGCACTGCCCGAGCTCCCAGGCTTACACGGAGTGTGTACGAGTGCAGGGGGCATGTCTGAGAGCAGAGCTCTCAGAATAAACATGCCCCTGTAATGTGGAACAGCAGAAAGTGATAAGAAATGAACAAGATCTCTCATAGGTGTCCGCATATCCCCACCACCAGTCCCCCATATCTACAACAGCAACAGTACAAATAAACATATAAATAAAATAAAGAAACTCTTTTATTTTTTTTTTAATCTGATTAAAGCTAACCGTAGGTGCGCAGGTGTGGCCACCGCTTAGCTACAAGTAAAGCAGCTTAAAAGGCTGAAGAGGATAACAAGAAAGATATATGCAAATGAAGCAGCACAGCAATAGTGTAGTGGGCAGAGCATCCACCTAATAAGCAGGCATTCACGGTTCGAGTCTGACAGCAGCACAGTCTATTTTACATGGCAAAGCAAGTTATAACCAATTTTTATGCTACAAAATCCACTATATAACACACATATATGAACTAGAGTACTGCAGGAAATGCATATGTGAAGTATCAGTGTCATAATTAATAAGGCACTGATAAGCAGGTCTAAGCACAACTAAGCAGTAGTAAGCATGCTTATGTGTGTTTGCATGGGGGTAAGCACTGCCTACACAGATTAAGCGATGTGGATGCTAACTGAGTATAAGAAAGTATAACCAGAAGGTAGCAGTGCTTACCACTGTGCAAACACACGCACACCCACTTACAAAAGCTGTAAAGTGCCTAAGCACTTTGTATCCAATGCCCTGTGTTCTGCCCAGCAACAAAATAAACAGCCTCTGCAAGGCTCCAACCCAGGACCATACAAGCCATACACAAAGTGGTGTAACAGTAAGCCTCGCCAGATATGCATAGATCTGATGTTTTCAGATACATAACATCCAGCCCAGACATGCAACAGTACAGTGAATGTATACCAACATCTAGATGTATGTGTGAGTGTAAATATATTCATATCTAAACAGATAAACCACAAATGTTGTCCGTTATGACAGGATCCAATGAAGGTAGTCCCACAAAACTCAAAGGATGTGTAGTAACAAAGGTAATGTCGCTCAAAGACTCTTCAGTCCATAAACCAGACAGTATGATGGTACGAATAGATTTATTGAACAAACGAACAGACGAAAAACTCAGTTTAAACAACAAACAATGACTGTTTTTAGACAAAAAGATTAAGCGCTTTCATTTCCACCGCAGGAAACTTCATCAGAATAATTAATGAACTTCTGCTTACGTATTTATACAAGTTTCTATTAATTGACTCAATTAAACAACTCAATTAAAAATGTGTGATTCAGCTCATCTTGATTAAGAACATTCAAAAAAGCCTTTACTTGAAAAACTTCACTTAAAAAACTTCAAAAACCTTTCTCATCGTCTAATAAAACATAAAATGTAATATATATGAAGTGTGTGAAATGTATATAAAATGTTGTGTGTAATGTATATAAATGGTAAATAAACAGATACCATAACTATTCATTAAATAAATATATATTAATAAATAGATAAATTGAATAAAGTTATTATATAAAGTTATTATTGTTAAAACACATTAATGTTATTAAATAATTAAAATTATCATTATTATTATTATTATTATTATTATCTCATAGTAGTGATAATGGTATAATAGTGGTGTGATAAGATACGTATGTATGTATTAAAATATATGATGCAAATTTGTTTGTCAATACATATAATGTTAAAACAGATGGCCACAATGAATCAAATGACAATATATTGAATATAATGACTATGTATACATATATGTTATAATATAAACACATATGTTGTAATATAAAGAACCATGAATTCTAGTTTAAATCTATTCTTATTTTGTTCTTTTTTTATTGGTTTTAACTTTGTTAGCCCTTAACCTTAGGGCAGGTAAAACTGACACATAGTCATTCATTCCTGGGGGTGTATTGGCATCAAGACGTAGTTGCCATATCAGTTCTCTGTAGATTTTGTGATTTTCCCAATCACCGCCCCTACTGTCCCTTGGTAGCAATTGCAGTACCCAAAATTTAAAGCTGGCTTCCTTACATACCAAGGGTTCAAACCTCAAAAATATTTTTGAGAGAGTCAGGTATGAGAATGAAGAAACAAATAAAAAGAAAGAAACTTTTCGGTGTGGTAGGTGTTCTCAATGCACATTTATAGCGAACATTAGTGAACTAACAATACCTTCCATTCCATTAGTTTTTAAATGTCAGCAACATTACTCTTGTTACACTAAAGGGATAGTGTACTTAGTTTATTGTTCTCATTGTTGGGCCTATTACATAGGGAAGACAGAGAGACATTTGAGACAAAGAATATACGAACACATGTATGATGTTAACAAACAAGAACGAAACAAAACCGCCAAATAAAGCACTCTCAATACTGTCCCAAAATGCAAGTAGAAAAAGAAGAGTGCACCATGTACCGGCAGATAAATGAAGGCTCAAGAAGTCTCTTTGTAAAAACAGTAATCCACGTTTAATGTAAAAACACAAACACAGCAACTGCAGGGATATAAGCGCTTTCGCGTTGTTCTGATATCTGATGAAGCGTTGGGAACAACGCGAAAGCGCTTATATCCCTGCAGTTGCAGTGTTTGTGTTTTTACATTAAACGTGGATTACTGTTTTTACAAAGAGACTTCTTGAGCCTTCATTTATCTGCCGGTACATGGTGCACTCTTCTTTTTCTACTTACATGTATGATGTTAACAGGAAAAAGGAAACAAATGCACTTTTTAGACACACGTTAGTATGGTTTAACAAAGTTAAAACCAACAAAAAAAGAACAAAATAAGAATACATTTGAACTAGAATTCATGGTTCTTTATATTGCAACATATGTGTTTATATTATAACATATGTGTATACATAGGGATCTACCTTAGTAGATCGACAAGTTAAAAAAGTGAAAACGAATTCACCGACGCCAGAAGATCGCAAATCACTTCACTGACGCCAGAAGATCGACAGTGCACAAACACAACATCGCATACACCCGACACATCATACCAACAAACAAAACAAATCCCCTATCCAAAACCCACACACACAACACAAGCACACCAAAATCCTTACAAACGAACACTAACCCATACATACACAACTATCTACAACCCTAACCCAAACCCTTACCCTAAGGTCCGTCACTATCGCACACTCACCTAACCCGGCCTAACCCTAACTCACTTATCCCACCCCTACCCCTACAGACCACCAACATCGCACACTTACCTTACTCGCACCCTTACCTAACCTGCGCCCTAACCCTAACTCACTTATCCCACCCCTACCCCTACAGACCACCAACATCACACACTTACCTTACTCGCACCCTTACCTAACCCGCGCCCTAACCCTAACTCACTTATCCCACTCCTACCCCTACACACCGTCAACATCGCACACTTACCTTACTCGCACCCTATCGTCCGTCACTACCGCATACTTACACATCCTTTCCCCATCGCAGTGTTCTCAGCGTCGGTGTCTTCCTCCGTCGGTCTTCTGCCTTGTCGATCTTCTGGCGTCGGTGAAGTGATTTGCGATCTTCTGGCGTCGGTGAATTTGTTTTCGCTTTTTTAACTTGTCGATCTACTAAGGTAGATCCGTATACATAGTCATTATATTCAATATATTGTCATTTGATTCATTGTGGCCATCTGTTTTAACATTATATGTATTGACAAACAAATTTGCATCATATATTTTAATACATACATACGTATCTTATCACACCACTATTATACCATTATCACTACTATGAGATAATAATAATAATAATGATAATAATTTTAATTATTTAATAACATTAATGTGTTTTAACAATAATAACTTTATATAATAACTTTATTGAATTTATCTATTTATTAATATATATTTATTTAATGAATAGTTATGGTATCTGTTTATTTACCATTTATATACATTGCACACAACATTTTATATACATTTCACACACTTCGTATATATTACATTTTATGTTTTATTAGACGATGAGAAAGGTTTTTGAAGTTTTTTAAGTGAAGTTTTTCAAGTAAAGGCTTTTTTGAATGTTCTTAATCAAGATGAGCTGAATCACACGTTTTTAATTGAGTTGTTTTATTGAGTCAATTAATAGAGACTTGTATAAATACGTAAGCAGAAGTTCATTAATTATTCTGATGAAATTTCCTGCGGTGGAAATGAAAGCGCTTAATCTTTTTGTCTAAAAACAGTCATTGTTTGTTGTTTGAACTGAGTTTTTCGTCTGTTCGTTTGTTCAATAAATCTATTCGTACCATCATACTGTCTGGTTTATGGACTGAAGAGTCTTTGAGCGACATTACCTTCGTTACTACATATCCTTTGAGTTTTGTGGGACTACCTTCATTGGATCCTGTCATAACGGACAACATTTGTGGTTTATTAGTTTTACTTTTATTCTCTGTTTTTTTCATATCTAAACTGATACAACATATCTATATATGTAGATATATATGCAGCGATATATATATATATATATATAGAGTCAGAAATATATATATATATATATATATATATATATATATATATATATATATATATATGAACATGTATACATGCAAATGCCGACATCTACACACACACACACACACACACACACACACACATATATATATATATATATATATATATATATATATATATATATATATCAACACCTATATGTCCACATATACACAACAAGTTACATATATGTACGGAGATATATATCCCCGTAGGTATATACGGACATAGTTATAAATATGTAAGCAAATATATATACCTATATAGGTATATATGGCCATATATCAGTAGATAGCAATGGTAGATAAACAGAAACATATGTGTCCACATGCACCGTTAATGGGGTTGAGAGGCCTCAAACAATATACGTCCTCTACGAATTGCCATACTCCCCCACAGCCAAACACGTCCGCCCTGCAATATACTACCAGGTTTATTGTAATTTAATTGTTTTATTTAAATTATGTTTCTTTTATGTTTTATTTGTTCTATATTTCATTCCCCTCTCCCCCACCTACTAGGTGGGCCAACCTGTACAGGACCATCCAACCCAGCCCCTCCACAACCCATACATTCATTACCCACAGTTCTGCTTCCTCCGCTGCACACACACAGCCACCATTCCTTCCCTGGTTACCTGCCCCTAGCTACCACACCACCACACTTTGCCCATCCTCCACTCCTCTTCCCCTCAGGACTCATTTTGTACGTTGTCCCGACCCAAGAATCTTAGGTCTGTCACATGCTGTAGTCCATGCACATATGAAGACAGCTATGCTTACCTTTATAGACATGGTGTTACTGCAAAGAAAGTCACCCAATTTTTGGGTTGTCCCACATGGGGCAAATGATTCCCTGGTAATAACAATAGACTTCACATGTGACTTTGTTTACACCAATGGTTTTAGATACATAAAATAAATATCTGATCTGGAGTACTGCAGTAAGGCCAGATGTGAGGCATTAGTGTAATAAAGTGTTGTAGTTCCCAGAACCCCATACAGTGTACGTACACATGAATCACAGATATCAGACACAGATATAACATGTAACAAATAAATCAATGTCAAAAGGAAAATATAATGCTAATTAAATATTAAGCAACATTAAGCATTGCACAGGTCAGCTTACATGGTGTCAGCAATGTGTAAGCCAGCTAACTCAATCTGTCCAGTGGTATGCCCCTTTAAGCAATGCCAACATTAGGTAAGCAGGCAAAATGAATTATTGCTGTCCTCAGCCCCAGAGATGGGTTTGAGTGTCCAAATCTACCCCCAGATTCAGTGTATATGCACAGCCATTGCTGTAGAAGAAATGGTCAGCTATGGACCTTCCCTACACCCTTCCTGCACATCCCTGGCTATTTTCCCTACTGTCTTTCCCTCTTTGTGCCATTTATTCACCACTGTCCTATCAACCCCTTTTTCTTTTCTTTTAAAGAAATTAGCGCAGTGGTAAGTATGAGTAAGCACTTTTAAGCAGCAGTAAGCGAGTGTAAGCCTGTTTGCATGGGGGTAAGCACTGCCTACACAGGTTAAGCAATTTAAAAGCTGAGTATAAGAAGCTGTAACCGAAAGTTAGCAGTGCTTAGCTCCATGCAAACCCACTTACAACTGCTTTAAAGTGCCTTAATCACTCTGTATCCAACAGCCCATGTTCTGCTCAGCAACAAAATAAACAGCCTCTGAGAGGCTCAAACCCAAGAACTTGCACACCCCAGACAATGTGATTTATCACTAAGCCATGGCAGATATAAAAAATCTGATGTTTTCAGAAACATATCATCCAGCCAGTCATGCAACAGTACAGAGAATGTATACCAACATCTAGATGTATGTGTGTGTGTGTGTGTGTGTGTGTGTGTGTGTGTGTGTGTGTGTGTGTGTGTGTGTGTGTGTGTGTAAATATATTAATATATAAACAGATACAACATATCTATATATGTAGAGATATATATAATGTATATTTAGAAATATATACATATATATAAATATATATGAACATAAATACATGCAAATGTCTACATCAACACATATATATGTCTACACCTATATGTCGATATATGCACAGCAAAGTACATATATGTATGCAGGTATGTAGCTATGTAGGTATATGCGGACATAGTCATACATATGTAAGCTGATATATATATATATATAGGTATATGTGGCCATACATTTGTTGATAGTAATGGTAGATTAACAAAAACAAATATGTTCACATGCACTGTTAATGGGGTTGAGAGGCCCCATACAATACACGTCTTGTACAAATAGGCATACCACCCCAGCCAAACACATCCACCCTGCAATTCACTACCAAGTGTTGCAGATCCAATAACCAGGACCTGACATGACATGGGCACAAGATGCTAACAGTACTACATCCCACCTGTATGATGTCAGGCTGGTATTGGTAACATATCATGCAGTACAGTCTGGTTCCCATAGGAAATGTAAAATGTGGAAGCTATCAACATTCCCAGGATACATATACACAGACACATATATGCAGATACAGATATACATACATATATATATATATATATATATATATATATATATATATATATATATATATTTACATATATATAGATATACATGTGACTACACATTCACACTCAGAGATATGTACAGTAATATACATATGTAGGAGGTGCACTAAATACGGAACAGCCACTATGCCTGCAGTTCACACCTGAACAACTGGACCCTGTATGGGCCACCCATACAAATGACAATCATTGCCTGCAACATACACCCACAGAGATTTAATAGGGAAAAACACCTCACACAGGTTTGCAGGAATGGAAAACAGTTATTTGTGTATTACAGTTCTATACACTATTGCTGGTGTAATTGGGATTGTCTTCACAGACATGGTGTGAGTGTGGGGTCACATCTGCTTTCCACATGTGTGCCATTGGCTACTGACAGACATCCTAAGGACATTATAGTAAAGTACCGCTGCTAGCATGTACTGCCTCTTTCGACTGCAGCAGAGGTATTGGCCAATATGTGTGGACATTCTAACACACTCTGTACAGCCCAGAGGTATACACAGAACCCCTTAGTCCAAAATGTGTGTACCATGCCTGACAATATGGATGTTAACAGTCATGTAGATGGGTATAACACATAGCAACTGCTATACATATGCCACCATAGGTTATGCATTCACACACACCTGTCTGGCCTAACACGTAATACCCGCTGGTACAGGGGTGCCATGGCCACATACTACCCACTAGACATTGACATGCATCTGTACAGCATCCCATTGCTCAGTCTGACATATATGACTGTTAAGGAAGGCCCGGCAGCAGTACATCTGGCAAGTATTTGCACATGACATCTCGCTGGGTAAGTATACTAAGCTGCTAGGCATATAACAATGCACTGTGCAGGCTACAGGCAGACTGTCTCAACACTGGCCTACATCTCCTATGGGGGAATGCACATGTACCTGCATATATAGAAGGCTGTACAGGCATGTCACAGCACAGGGTAAAATACACCTGTGTGAAAGTGCATAACCACAACCAATGAGAACAGAGCCACAGCCACATATGGCCAGCTATCATAATATTACAGTATATGGACTATCTGTTCAACACCATCCTTATATGTGCCACTCATACACTATCTCTACATACACTGGGCCACTACACAGTTTAGTCTGATGGCTGACTGTGGTATGGGACATGTGTGTGTATGGCCCTACAAACATGTAAGCCAATATGATAACATACAGTGGAGCAGCATGTAACATCAGATAGGATGGGACCTAGGACGATGACAACTACCACAGTCTGTGCACAGGCCAAGGCACATATTAACAATACACACACTGTCGACATTCACCATAAGTACAAAGACCTCAGTACTGTACAAACAACCACATTATGTCCAGGTAATGTCATCAAATATATCCCCTAATATACATAACATGTGTAGCAGTCTGATATCTCACTGGCTTGTTATCAGATATGATGACACTAATTATGGTGTACAGCACATATGCACCTCTTCATGCACGACATATGTGCAAAGGTTGACAGAGTTGGGACTGGAAACACATACACAGGGCCATTATTGACATGTTGCTGTAATAAACTCATACATTTGCTGTTGTAACAGGGTTTGTTGCAACGTGTGTCCTATAAGGGATATGAAGTCAGTGACTGTCACGGCTTTCAGTATCTACAGACTGCAATCCTCACACTACCTTCTGCAGTCCACAGATAGATGCTCCGTGGGTAACACATGAAACCAAAGGCACAACACACTACCCAGTCTGCAAATGACCCTGCAGATGGGATTCCTCATAAACATAGAACTGACATGGCAGGTACTGCGACATGTAGGACAGCCATATCCACACATACACTGTTAAACCAACATTACTGCAAATGCAGTATAGCAGCACTTACAGTCTGTAGTCAGGTCAGGCACCTCCCCCTCCTGTGTGTTGCCCTGTTTTCACAGTGTATGTTGTTAGAGGTAATTCCCCAATCCATCTCAGATGCTGTTTGCCAAACAGCAGCTCTAATTCCTGTTAACAGTGAATGAAAAGGGCCAACACCAACATGATGTTCCTAGATATTGGAGTGTGTTTCCAAGTGATTGGCTATGGGAATGTTACCCCAGCTGTTCCACATGCAATCAGCTTGGGGAGGGCTGCAATTTGTGCAGAGGCCATCAGCTGATCAGGAGCATCACTTAAAATACACATGCTGCTGCTGTCTAAGCAAAGCAGGTGTAGGTCTCCACATCCACCAGAGAGGGAGTGGGAGAGGCAGAAAGAGGCAAAGACAAGTCAGGGAGGGGTGGGAGAGTAAAACCTAAGCATGTTTGCATCACACACCTACCAGCACAGGGTACCAAACCCCTGATGTCTATGTAGTGCTATCACAGTTCTATGCAGTTATTGGATGCGCCACAGGGGGTACCTGTTGTGGAGCCCTCAGAACATATATGTGATAGTGAGTGACATCTGCAATAGGAATATGGTTGCTATACGGTAGGTGATGTGCAGTGCCTGTCCACATGAACAGGTGCCACCGGCAATACAGCCAAACTCTCACAGGGATGCACACACATTGATACACTTGGCAAGGCCAGGATTAAAATTCATCAGTAGTGGGATTGCCACAACACATCACTGTGCAGGTATAACATGCACCACATGGGTCATATGGAGGTTGTACTGGCAAAGGGTATGGGGAGGTGTCTGACATCAGACAGCATGCTTCAGTATGCCAATGGGGGTTGTAATGAGTGTGGATGTGAACATACACAACATACAACACACACAAACGCATGGGGTGCCAGTACTGACATGCATAGGTGCATGTCTGCACAGGTGTATGGTGGTCAACTGTACCAGACAGCTATACAAGGTTAAGCGATGTGTATAACTTAACATCAGGCCACATGACAATGGTCTGCATTGTAGCTCAGGGCTGTGGTTTAAGCATTTGCCCACACAGGTGAGTATTGTATCCCCCATCCAGTCACCTGGGGGACTATTGTGTGTGGCCAATGCTGTGCATCGCTTTCCATGTATGTGTTCCTTAGTCCATGACATGGACGGTGTCTGGGATGTGCACACCTCCCACATGCACGTACAGTGACATGTAGAACTGTACCTGGGGTGTCTGGCCTATGTCGTGAACACATTATCATTAGATGTGCCAGTCTTGCCCACCTGTGGTGGGAACTGGAAATGGGCAGCAGGTTTACCCTGCACCTACATTGATATAATGCTAACGGCATTCCCTGGTGTCAGTGGCATCTGTCCATACAGGGCATGTTGTCAGGCATGGTATGTCCTTTGTGGGTCACATGTGATGGCACAACAGGTGTTGCAGGCGTCCATTGGGGAACATGGGGAGGGTGCACTGTCTGCATACTCATGCATGTTGGACAGATGGGTAGGGTGCCATGCCCTCTGTAGCCCACTGCTATCACTCCATAGTTACTATCAGTGGCCAATATGCAGTGTACTACCCAAATATTGGCTGTTGCCTAGGCATGTGTGTGTGTGTTTATGAGACATGGGTTGAGAGTGTGCTCTGGGTAATACTGGGGTTGCTAACTGTGATTGCCTGGCCTTGATGTCACATGTATGGGTATGGCTTTGCACCCCAGTCTCCCAGCTATTTCACATCTGTTATCCCTGTATGGTGGACATTGTGATATATAGTAGGGCCACCATATAAGAATTATGCAAAAGCCGCTCCACATTGGCCACAGGTGTCAAACACTCACAACCGCCTCCACACAGGATACAAGTTACAAACACACATACACCTGTCATGTCTAATTTATTATACTACAGCACTACGCAGTTATAGTACGCACCACGGAGATTACTGGAGTACGCCTTCCCCAAAGGTGTATATCACTTTGGATGACATCAGCAGGATTGCCAAAGTAAGAGTGTGAGTAGCCTAAAATGCATTGCTCCCTACACAGAGAGTGACACACACACAAAACATCCACAACCGACATGTGTTGGTATCGAATCCCTAACAGAGGTCTATATCACACTACAGCATGTAGCTGATGTAGGAAGCACCATGGGGTTTACTGGAAAACTCCTTCCCCAAAGGTGTATTTCACAATTAATGACATCAGCAGGATTGCCAAAGTAGGACATTCGAATTGTAGTGAGTGTGACTAGCCTATAATGCATTGCTCCATGCACAGACATTGAAACACACACAAAATATCCAGAACTGCCAAAGGTGGGGATGGAGCCCTACCACAGTTGTAAATCACACTACAGCAGTACGCAGTTATGGCACACACTATGGAGATTACTGGACTACAGTCTTCCCAGAGGTGTATTTCCAGGTGGATGACATCAGCAGCCTTGCCAAAGTTGAGTATATGAATTGTAGGGAGTGTGAGCATCCTAAAAAGCATTGGTCTCTAAACAGACAGAGTCAGACAGACACACACACTTGTCATGTCTGGGATTAGAATACCTACCTAACTACTTTATCACATTACAGCAGTACGCAGTTACAGGACACACTATGGAAATTACTGGCTATTGCTTTCACAGAGGTGTATTTCTAGGTGGATGACATCAGCAGCCTTGCCAAAGTTGAGCATTTGATTTGTTGGTAGTGTGACTACCCTAAAAAGCATTGCTCTCTACACAGTCAGAGACAGACACACACTTTCCAAGTCTGGGATTAGATCTCCTACCTAACTAGTTTATCACACTACAGCCATATGCAGCTACGGGACTCACCATAGAGATTACTGACCTATAGCTCTCCCAAAGGTATATTTCACATTGGATGACCTCTGCAGGCTTGTTATAGTAGGGCTATGGGGAGGGCAGTGTGTGTGCATGGAACATAACCCATTCATTTAGGCGTTGACACACCACATGTGGGCACACACTGGGTCATATTTCACAGGTATGTGTATACAGCTGCTAGATGACCTTTTCCTTATACAGTCATGTTGTACAGCTGGCATGTGCAACACATAGTCTGTCATGCTGACAGATACTAGTGGCTAGTATCTGCAGTGAGTGACATTTGCACCTCATGTGTTTTGGGCCCTTTGGCTGTGTGCTGGGTGGGACAGGCCTGGATGGCTCCTTGTCACAGTCACCCTCTTCCACGCATCTATGTCCGTCTACCTTTGGCTTATTATAGTGTGTTGTCCTTACATATATGTCTGTATTCCTATCCACTGTGTGTGCAAGGAATGGGAGGTGCATACTGATGAGTGTATGCACTAACAACTGCGACTGCCATATATGTCTGGTCCACTGGTGTTTGCAGACATGGCCTTCATGTGTTTAAGTGTGTGAGCATGCCCAGTATGACCTTTCAGTATGTTGTTGACTGACATTGCCTTCATTTCTCTAAGTGTGTGAGCATGCCCGGTATGGCCATCTGTATTGCATGTGTGGATCGAGTCCAGGTTGTTTGTACTGCAGTGCTGACCTTTGTGTTGTACACCAACAGGTAGCATGCTGTTTCCATCGATCAGTTCACATTGACTGTTACTACATTTCTGCATAGCGGGGGGGGGCACACCTGACTGTTTCTACATTTTTACACAGGATTCGGGGGGCACACCTGACTGTTACTATATTTCTACATAGGATGGGAGGGCACACCTGACTATTTCTACAGTTCTACACAGGACTGGGGGGGCACACCTGACTGCTACTATATTTCTATGTAGGATGGGGGCACACCTGACACTTGTACACATTTGCTAGGACTGTACTGATATGTTGGGTAATCCAGTTCAGTCTGTAGTGTTACCTAGCATGCTGTCTAGAGGCATACCAGTGTACTACAGATCATAGCTTTTAATTACCTACATATTATTTTCTGACATCCTACCCTTCATAACTGACATCCCACTGCCTGACCTGCTGTAGTCTGTCTATGTAGGCCTGGGGGGAGGTTACCTATAGGCCTCATTCAGTGACAATAGCACAGCCTTTGTTTGTGTTTGTCTACACCTGTTCTGCTGGCTGTGACTGTTGTTGGTTATGTGACCTCATCTGACTAGCATGTGTGAGTCACTTAACTTGTGGGTGTCCCAGTATTGAGGGTGGTGCTGCAGGGCTGCCTATGTCAGATGCACATAGTACATTCCCTACACATGGTTAGGCACAGGTCGTGTAATGTTTGGCATCCCATTTACTGTATGTGAGAGTTGGAGAGAAATGTTATTCCCTGGGTCCCTCCTGTGTCAGTGTATGTGCTATGCCTTGCCTCTTTGCCAAGGCCAGAGCATACTGGGCACGCTTCCTTCTGCCTACTGGGGCAGGCTCAGATTATTCTTCCTCCAAGTCACTATGTGGCTGTGCAGGCCTTGGCAATGGTGGGGGGCTTTGTGGCCCTGCCCCGTGCTGTTCCTGCTGCAGCTGTTTCCACAGGATCATATTGTGTAGCATGGCACATACAAGGACAATTTGGGTACATGTAGCTGGTGAGTACTGCAAGGCTCCACCAGATGTACCCAGGCACCGGAACCGTGACTTGAGCATCTCAAACACACGATCTACTATAATTCTGGTCTATGCGTGTGCCTCATTATGGAGTTCTTGTTCAGGTGTGTGTGTGCATTTCTGATGGATGTCATCAGCCATGGCTCCAGTGCATATCCAACATCCATCACTAGGTGACTGTGAAGGATGTCCCCATGGGCAAATCTGTGGTACAGCTGCATCAGATGCCAGATGTGGGAATTGTGATAGCTTCCAGGGCAGCTAGCACACACATTCATTATTATGCCTTGGAATCACACATGACCTGGCAGTTGATTGAGGTGGAGCCCTTGCGGTTTATGTAGACCTTACCTCGCTCACCGGGTGGTACTTTGATATATATGTGCATGTAGTCTATGGCACCTACTACCTCAGGGTATTCTACTATTTGGTGGAACAGTTGCATATTGCTGGCCAATGCCTCACGAGTGTTGGGGAAATATATGTGCTCACCGACATGTGCTGGCATGGCATCCAGGAACTGGTGGAGTACCCTGGATGCTGATGCCTGTGAAATCCCCATTATATCCCCAGTTGGCCTTTGGAAGGTACCTGTAGCTAGTATTCTTAAGCCAACATATACCTTAGTATCCACTGGGATGGGTTCCCCTCTGTTAGTTCTGTGTGTCACAGCTCAACAATTTGCTGTAGGAGGTTCCTGTCCAACTTATAGCGCTCCACCATCTCCAGCTCATGTTGCCCCTGGTAGTTTACCCTGGTTCTGTACACTCTTCTTCGTCTCCTCTCTGTAGGTTGGTTGACAGCATTCACATCCTCACCACCCTCAGCCTCTTCCACAAGTTGTGTGATAGCTATTGCAGCCCCTATCATTTCTGCTGTGAGTGTTAAAAGTTCCCTGCTTGTTTACACTGGTGGTATAGAGTGTGGGAAAAAACAGAGGGGAAGGTGTTTGCTTAGTTTATAGTAGTGTTCTGGGCTAGGCTGGTCTGCTGCCTGTGTAATTGGCTGATTCTGAAACATAGCTATTTCTCCTTGATTACCTTCCTACTGCTGTTTTGCCTTCATATTGCCTTCCTTTCTAAGCCCGTGTGCACGCCGTGCAAACACAATGCTCAAATGTGCACACTGCTGCTATTTCCTGGTTTAACTTCTTTTTTCTTCCTGTAAAACCCGGTGACCGGCATGCATACCCGCTTAGGCTTTGTAAAGAGTGCTAGGCAGGTTTATACACACCCCGTCGCTTAGCTGTGCTAAGCTAGGAGCAAACCCGAGCCACAGGGCTCCAATCCACTTACAGTATGCCTGACAACCCCCATGATGTTAGCTAACTCCTAGGCTTGCACCAAGCTATTCGTGCTCTTACACCTTGGGACCTGACTCACATGCTGGGGAAAACAGGGATTCACTATCATTCTTCTCATTTGCATAGGATTGCCTGCTGATGCATAGTTACATGTTTGACACTGAGCCTCCCCCCTTAGCAACCACTACTCGCTGGCCATGGTGTCTTCTGCCTGCCATTGACTTGCATGGCAGAATACTGATTTTAGTTAGAATGCTTAATTTAGGTTTATTTTGTTATTTTTCCCCGATCCTGTTTGCGGGCCACTGCCCTACACTTAAACAGCTGAGATTGGCTAAAAAAAAAAGTAAAAGTTGATTTTTTTTAGTTTTTGTTTTGTTTGCAATGCCAATGGCCTTATACTTGGCCATTGGCATGCTTCCTCAATGTCATGCAGCCTTTATTTGGAGCTGTCACAGCTCCGTTTTGGATTTTGCAGAAATGTACTCAGTTACTAACTGAGTACATTTCTACAGATTGCACTAGTCCTGCGTGGATGGTCGCAAGCTTCTTGGATCGCAAAGTCACTTCATTTGCATGGATTTCTCCTGCAAATGGGGTGATTTGCATACAAGGGCTTAGTCTGTCCAGGATTAGTGCAGGAGCTCTTGTGCACACCCCTGCAGGCTGTTCCTGGATCACACAGCAGACATATTGCCTGCTTAAACTCCTGCACTGATCCTGCATGCCATGTAGGGCATAGTGAATCCAGGGGGGGTGTTTATTGGGCTTTTTTCAAACCATAGGCCCTTGACATGCATTTTTAGGGTCATGCATTCACGCATGTGTTCTTTGATTCACTTTCCTGATTGTATTAAATTATATCCCTTGTATAATACAGCACCACTTGTTAGAGTGTGTTTCAAATTTGTAGTTTTGAACATTTTTCCAGCGAGTAATGAAGCAAAACATGAACCATTAATGACAGAAATGCCGTTTTCAGAACATTTCAACCGTAAAAATTATTCAAACATCTGCCATTGCAATCCACCAATATCAGTCAATGTGCACAATCTCTGCAGAAGTAAAAGTCATCTGAGTAATTCCACATTAAAGAGATCTGTAACTAATGAAGAGGTTGGTGCTAGCAAACAGTTACATTTCAGTGTTTCATCTAAAAATTCAGTGCCTGCTGCCCTTGAAGAATAAATCAGCCATGTTAGCAATGCTTTTCTTAACATAAGCTGATAATATTGCAATAGGGAATGGATGGCAAACTGACAACAGGTTTATAGTTATTAGGCATCTAATCCAAAGGAGGACATACTCAGGACTGCAGCACCCCCCCCTTAAAGTACAACACAGTATCAGCAATCCATCTACATACTGGTGGATTAGAATCCACAGCCTTCTGCATCAAAAGCAAGTATGCTACCTGTTGTGCTATTAACAATGCTAAAAACAGCATGAAAACCAGTAAACTTCTCTTCCCTCGAAGCTCACAGCTCCTTGAAAATGTTCTGAAACTCACAATTTCTCAAAAATGCATGGAGACTCATATGTTTTTTAGTGGTTTGGTAGTTGGTGTAGAGGATTTAGGTTCTTATCTTCTGTAACTAAGGTGCAGGGTTTGAGCCTGAGCAAATTACCTAACCTGCCATTTACACAAACATATAAGTCCAGGCAGCACTGAAAGGAAGAAGCAAGTAATAGGTGTGTGTGTGTCAACAGCCTGAATTTTTTTTTTTAATTAAAAAAGTAAATTATGTGACACCCCCCAGCCAACGCACCCTAGATTTGTTAACTGAGAAAGTCTACTGGGTCTAGGCCAGCCCATTTTCAGTAGAGGCCTGGGGCATAAAGCTCCACATAACATTAATAGTACATACAAGAAAAAGCATAATATATAGTGTATATACAGTCTCAGTGCATGGAAATAAATATTAAACACAATGGTACAAGTTATTTACAAACATCACACATCAACATTGTATACAATTTGATAATTGAGGATTGAGTTAGGTAGGGTAGCAGTTGTGATTGTTACTTGTTGGAGCTTTGTAGGCATAAGCAGTTATTCAACAAGTCAGAGAGAGCGCCTAAGTAGTGATATTGTAGAGGGATATAGTAGTGGATCAGATGTTAGGAGGTACTATTTTGGCACAAGTACATTGCCAGAGAGAAGAGAGGAGTGATTTGAGAGACTTCTTAAAGAAAACAGGATTATTGATTGTTCTGATAGAAGGTGGGAGGGCATGCCATAGTTTTGAGACAGTAAAAGAGTACAGCATTTGACCAGCTGCAAGGTTAGTTTTTTTTAACTTTCAGCATCATTGTGTTTTTGGATCTTAGTGGCCTGTTAGGGTGGTATGTAGTCAATAAGGAGGATAGGAAGGGGCAAGTTGAAGAGTTGTATATGAGTTTATGTGCAGTGGTCAATTGTGAATAAGTGAGGTTGTGTGGGAGTTTGAGCCAGTTTAGCTGTTGTAGAGATAAACAGGGTGTGCTGAGTTTTTTGAATTTGTTACAAATTTGACAATCTTGTTGTAACGAGTCCAGTTTGATTTTCAGGGAGGACTGGATATTGGTGAGGACTGGGGCACCGTATAGTGGAGATGGTAGCAGGGAGGATGATGCTAGAGCTTTTTAGCAGTAATATTAAGGTAGTATTTGTGTCTATAGAGGGTACCTCATTTTTAA
The DNA here is from genome assembly GCF_019279795.1 of Protopterus annectens. Taxonomy (NCBI): domain Eukaryota; kingdom Metazoa; phylum Chordata; order Ceratodontiformes; family Protopteridae; genus Protopterus; species Protopterus annectens. The sequence continues at coordinate 320,062,994 of NC_056740.1, read as the reverse complement.
TGTGTTTTTTTGATGTTGCTATGGATATGGAGGTTGAATGTTAGATTTTCTTCAATAATAACTACTAGCAGTTTGGTACTTGGAACAACTTCATTTAGAATATTATTATGGGATTGGGCAGAAAAATCATTCTTGTTCAGAGCAGTAGTTTTTTTGGCGGGGAATATTAGAAGTTTGGTTTTATTGGGATTTAGAGTGAGGTGGTTGTTTGGCATGCAAGTTTCGGTTCAAGTGAAAACATTTTAAGACGTAACTCAGATATAGATTTGGTAGTACAGATGATTGTAGAATCATCTGCATATTGCATAACTGTCAGTAGAAGAACCACTTTAATACAAAGAGCAAAGCTTTCGGATATAATCCTTTATCAATACTAAAACTACAAATGCATTTGCACAGTATATATAGGTCTAAAAAGTCACATGACCGACAGCCAAAAAAATCACATGACTTGATACAAGAATCACTTAAAAAATAAAAAGTAATAAAAATAAGAAATATAACATAGATTTAAAATTCTTATACAGCAATACATATGAGAAAAATGTGTAGCAAATATACATAAAATATATATACATACACAAAAAAAATATATATATATATTTATATCAGTGAACCTCATAATCTAGATTTGCTCAGCTTAACCAAAACTGGTTTGAGACTAACCATACTATTTAAACCAGGGGCTAAATCACTTGCTAACCTAACTATCCAGCTGTATTCTTTAATCTCAAGTTTATTATTCATATCCCCACCTCTAGGAGATGGTTGTACATGATCTATGGCTTTAAATTTAAACAAATGTTGTTGACCAGACTGTAGTCTGTGTCTATACAAAGCATTGGTATCCACACATCTCCTGATTTCAGATTTATGTTCTGTGATCCTTTCTTTAAGCTTACGTGTGGTTTTACCTACATAGAAGGACTCACATGCTACGCAGGAGGCTAAATAGACCACATGAGTTGTTACACATGTTGCTGCTACATTAAACTTAAACATTTTCTTACTGACTGGATGTTCAAACGTACCTAAATGCTCATCATCAATATCATCACAACATGAGCAGTTAAAGCATTTTCGTGCACCTACACTGCTAAATTGTTGTATCGTATTATTAGGAAAATCTTTGTAACAAAGAGCATTTTTAAGGGTTCTCATATTCCTATATGCAAAATGAGGAGTGTTTCCCAATATAGCCTTCAATTTATCAGATGCCATTAGAATCAACCAGTTCTTAAATATAATATGTTTAATAGAAGGAGATCTAGTGCTAAACGAAGTAACATATCTTATCTCCATTCTATCTTGGCTGGATGGATTAGGCAAAACACTTCCTTGTGTCTCTATGGCATTAGTCAGGAAGACAGGAGCCAACTTTGTCTTTCTCTCCTCTAATATTTTCAGTTTCTCATCAGCCAAAAGAGTATTATCATATCCACTATGGGTAAAATCAGCTATCATCTCATCTAGCTGTTCAGAAAAACAGAGGTCATCAGTATTAAACCTACTAACTCTACAAAACTGAGATCTAACCGTGCCTCTAAAGATGTGTGGTGCGTGCATGCTGCCAGCATGAGTATACCTTCCTGCACAAACATCCTTTCTATGTAGGCTTGTTTGTAGAAAATCACCCCCAAGAGTCAAGTTAATATCCAAAAAAGTGATGGTAGTTTCGGAATAACAAATCTTAAACTTCAGGAAAGATGATGCTGAGTTAATGTATGCCATAAAGTCGTCCAAATCACTTAGTGTACCTCCCCATATCAGAAAGCAATCATCCACAAAACGTTGGAAAAACTTAATATAACCTTTAAATGGATTTAGGTCACTAAACAGATGTTTCCTTTCCCATTGGTACAATACTAAGTTGGCATAAGTATTTGCTACGGAGGTGCCCATAGCCACCCCCGTCAGCTGGAGATACAATAACTCATTGAAGAAAAAAACATTATTTCTCAAAACCACATCCATAAGTGTACATATTTTTTCAATATTGTGGAAATTAGGATTAGGACAAGATACCAGAAATTCCCTTAATAGGTCTAAACCAATATCAGTTGGGATGACCGTGAACAAAGACACAATGTCTAGGGTTACCAAATAATGCCTCCTCAGTGCCAGAGAAGGTTTATCTACATCATACCAATACCTTAATTTTTGAACAAAATCAATAGTGTCACGTAAAATAGAATTACAGCCAGTGAGATATGGTTGGAGCTGTTCGTGTAGATAAACTGAAAGAGGCTCGGTTACCCAACCAGCTCCCGAAACAATGGGCCTCATTGGTGGATCAGTTAGGGATTTATGAATCTTAGGAATCCCATACAGCTGTGGGGTAACCGGACAAGGTACAGTCAAGTAATTAAATAAATCTAGGTCTATATCACCCTGAAGTTGTAAATCATAAATTACCATATTCACATATGAAATACATTTCTTTACATCCATACAAGTGATTCTCTTAAATGCAGCCTCATCAGTGAGTAAACTAGACATAACTGTAAAATATTTATCCCTATCCATAAGCACAACTGCTCCCCCCTTGTCAGCCTGCTTAATAACAATGTCTGTATTAGATTGTAGTTCCTTATATGCTTTGAATTCCTCATAGGTCAAATTAAAATGTTTTTTATCATAATTATTGGCATTCTTATAATATAACTGCCTTATTTCAACTTCACAAACATCATAAAAAGCTTTGACAGCAGGTACATTAACAGGAATATATGTACTAAGGTGTTTACAGCTTCCAGCTATTGTCTGTGCATTACCAAATAAAAGTTTTAAATTTAGCAATCTGGTAAACTTCTTGAGGTCCATTAACGCTGAAACCAAATCATTCCCACAAGTAAACATTTGTTTAAATTTAAAGCCATAGATCATGTACAACCATCTCCTAGAGGTGGGGATATGAATAATAAACTTAAGATTAAAGAATGCAGCTGGATAGTTAGGTTAGCAAGTGATTTAGCCCCTGGTTTAAATAGTATGGTTAGCCTCAAACCAGTTTTGGTTAAGCTGAGCAAATCTAGATTATGAGGTTCACTGATATAAATATATATATATTTTTTTTGTGTATGTATATATATTTTATGTATATTTGCTACACATTTTTCTCATATGTATTGCTGTATAAGAATTTTAAATCTATGTTATATTTCTAATTGTTTTTATTACTTTTTATTTTTTAAGTGATTCTTGAATCAAGTCATGTGATTTTTTTGGCTGTCGGTCATGTGACTTTTTAGACCTATATATACTGTGCAAATGCATTTGTAATTTTAGTATTGATAAAGGATTATATCCGAAAGCTTTGCTCTTTGTATTAAAGTGGTTCTTCTACTGAGAGTTTTTGTTTCGTCTATTGGAGAGTTGGCGTTTGTTTTTTGGTTATTGCATAACTGTGCCATGGGCAAGGGTGGTGTAAAAGTTGTTAATGAATATACTGAAAAGGAGGGGACCTAGTATAGATCCATGAGATACACCTGTGGTTGTGTTGAGAAAAGGTGAAAATGAGTGTTGCCATTTGGTGGAATGTTGCCTATTGGTGAGATAGTCTGACAACCAGTTTAAGGTAAGAGGTGAGAGAACTAAGTTGGAGAGTTTTGTGAGCAGATGGGGATATGAAACCATGTCAAAGGCCTTAGAGAGATCTAGGAACATAGGAACAGTGAATGGACTATGTAACCAGCATCACAAGCCCTGTTTAATGTGTCCATAAAGGATATGAGAGCAGTGCAGGTACTATGACCTGACCTGAAGCCGTGATGTGTGGGGGAAAGTATTTGCTTTTCGACAAGATAGTTAAGAAGCTGAGTATGAATACATTTTTCTAATATTTTAGAGATGGGAGACAAGATAGTGATGGGTCAGAAATAAGAGATATCAGAGTTGTTGCCACTTTTATGGAGTGGAAGAACAAATGCTTTCTTCCATATGTTTGGTGTACTGGACTCCTGACTAGATCTGTTGAGGAGTATGCTGATAGGATAGTCAACAGAGTTTGCAGATACTTGTAGAAATTCAGCAGGTAAATTGTTGGTGCGTTAGTACAGTTTTGAGTTTATGAAGTTGGAAGTTGGCACAGGTGAAAATGATAACAGAGGAGTAGTAGAGGAGTGGGAAGTAGGAGGTTCAGGTGGGCAGGGGTCTATAGGTGGGAAGGTAGTAGTGAGTTTAGCTATGGTGTTGATAAAATATGAATTCAAGTGCGAGACTATCTCAGTGGGAGTTTTATCTGGATTAGGTCAAGGATTGTTATTTTTACCTGGATCGAGTAGGGAACTGATTGTGCTCCAAAATTTCTTTGGGTTTAGTTTGTGTTGGTCTTGAAGGCTTAGGAAGTGTTCTTTTTTATTTTTAATCACTAGTCATTTTGCCTAGTTGCATAATTGTTTATATTGAATGAAGTCATTTGTATTTGTATTTTTTTCCAGGTTTTCCCTGCTTTATCCCTAGCAGACATAATTTGCTTTGTGTTTGGTAAGCCAGGTTGCCTGTTTAGCTTTTAGTCTTTTTAGTCGAGGTGGGGCTAAAATATTTAAAATTCTAAGAAGTGTTGAACTGAAGATTTCAGCAGTCTCATGGAGAGGGAGATATTTGAGTGGGGTTCAGGTGATCCTTTGTAAGATTTTATTAAAGGTGTTAGGGGAGAAGTGAGACAAATCTCTTGTTTGCTTAACTTGGTGTGTGCTTAAGACTGTGGTGGCCTTACGAGTTATAAAGGCTGGTAAGTGGTCACTAATACTGTTAGGTAGTGTGCTGTAGGAGGAGATTTTGTTAGGATGGGAGATGAGTATCCAATTTAGAATTGAGCCACTGCCTGTTTTATTGTTGGGCCTGGTTATATTGGTTATTAGTTGTGTATAATTATATAGGTTTATGCTGGTGGAAGGGTCCTGATTAGAAATATCAAGCCAGTTAATGCTAATTTCCCCTAGGATGATGGCTCACTCTTAGGTTCATAGATCTAACTACCCCTGTGGACCATTTTAATCCTAATCATTTACCCTATGTGAGAATCAAACCCTGTACCTTGTGTCTGTAAGGTAAACATCTTAACCATTATGCCAACCTCCCACCCTTGTTTGTAATGTTATTAGTTGACCAAGCAAGAATGTCTTCAAGTACAGGAATGTTGTTGTCTGGGGAGGATGTATATGACTATGATACAAAGGTTTTTACTATTATTAATTTTTAGAAAGGATATTAGTATCTCTGCTGTTGAGAATTGTGGGACAGGTTTTGTGTATTGAACTACAGTGAAGGTGTTTGGGGTATATCAAGGTGATACCTCCCCCTTTTTTATGTGGGCTATCTATTCTGAGGCAGTTGTAATTAGAGGGTGGGAATTCTACATCTTTGATATAAGGTTTTAACCATGTCTCAGTAATGGCAGTGAAGTATGTTTTTTTTTGTTTAACCAGGCATGTAGGTGTGGTATTTTATTTCTAATGCTTTGGAGATTGATGGTAGTAAAGTTTAGAGACTTTAAGGAGGACTTAAGGGACTTGGACTTTAATGTAAGGAAGTCTGGAGCTGTTTTCATTCATGGTGGTTCAAATGATCTCATCTTCAAGGACTCTTTAACTGATAACAGGGCATTTATAGGCATCATATATATAATATTGGCTCTAGGTATTAGGATGCACTTTTAACAAATCATATAGAGAAAAGAGAGTCAGATCAGTATGCTCAAAAACTTTTTGGGTAAATTCCTACAAGAAAAATTATCTATTTTGGTAGAAAAGGATAAAGCATCCAAACCTTATTTTGTGTGCGCGTATGTAGTTTAAAAAGATGGAATCCATTTGTCAAGATACAGAGAAGAATTTTTGCAGCAGTATTACCATATTGTTGCCGTGTCAGAAATTTCACAGTTCACAGAAAATTTGACTTATCCATGCTGGCTGTTTGTGCTAGGAGCGTTAGTAATAATTTTTATTGGAATATTTGCTGCATTCGAATAGATCATAGGATCACAGGATCATAGGAGGTTAGTTACTAGGATATCAACCCGGAGGTCATTTCAAGCCTAGCAATTTCTTCCCAATGTGATACCATAGCTACACTAGTCAGTACCCACGACTGTATTTATTAATGACTGCCCATGTTCAATAGGGTTGTGGGTGCTATCCCCAGTAAGAATTTATGGTGCCCCATCCACTTGTCCAGGTTCCTTTTGAACAGTGTTATAGAGGTGCTCTGCTTCACATGAATTGGAAGCCTGTTCCAAAGCTGCAGCAATTGCCATTGCTTCTGAAATATGATTAAGAAACAATGATTGGAAATCAGTTTCTGTCAGCTTTTAATATTTTGTAACAAACATTCTAACAAAACATAAAGTGGAGGTATTATGGTAGGGATTAAAGATTTTTGAGAGACCTGTGTTAATTACAACGTTAATGACAATACCAATGAATGTAGATTGTGTAACTGTGACAATAAAGTCAACCCTGGAACAGATTGTAATTGTTGGAGTGTACAGGCCACTAAAGTCAAGCACCAATGACTTAGAGGAATTCATGCATTTCTTGCAAGAAATAAAGGAGGGAATAGTAATAGTAGCTGAAGAGTTAAATTTACTAGAAACAGACTGGAAATTATTTTCATTGCATGTTTCGGAGAGACAGTTGTTGAAGATTGTAAACAGACCCAGCAGGGAATGGAACATACTGAATATTGTGTGTGTTCCTAAGTAGATAATTGCTACTTCATATTAACAATTACCAGCTTTGATGTGGTTATCTTAGTGTTATAAAGGTTAAACTACTGCTACAAAATTCTATCAAACTCAAATCCAAACCAATATCCAATATATGGAAGCAAAACAGTCACCATGTAAATGTAATTGGAGTGATGCACTCAGTGAAAATATGGCAGAAGGAAATGACAAGCTTTGAAAGGGACCACTGAATACAAAAACTGAAAAAATATATATGTTTATCATAAGGATATAGGCACACGAGGTCAGGATGAAAATTTCCATAAGAACAAGTTACTCATGATAAATGATAAAAATATAAGAAATGTGGCGTTTCAGACTGAAATTAATACATTGGATAGACTAAATATAGTGTGAAATATGTAAAGATATAGAACATGATAGAAAACCACTTTATAGCTATATAAGAAGTGGTAATTGTAGAATCATACAGATTGAGAAACTGTGTAGATTCCAAATTTTACTCTCTAACATAACAGCTAGTTGATATATGTACAGCATCTTATGCAAAAAAGTTTGACTCCACAAAAAGGAGTTAATTTGCATTGTTAACATTTAGGTAATTTCAAATACTGAAATTACATCAGATTTTATTGAAAACCTACTATGCAAACTGGACCTAAACAAAGCAGAAGTGGAAGACAGAATTAGTAGTAAGATGTTATTCACCAGTTCATTTATGTATGTGGAGTTTCCTGTAATTTGGTGGAATGCAGTTGTTAAACTCATCTTCAAGAGAAAGGGGAAAAGGACAAACCTACAGTAATATAGATCCATACGTTTAAGTTTACTTTCTTGTTAAGGAATAACAATAGAGACATTTACTTTGGATAAATTATTATTAGAGTTTACTTTTGATACATTTTTATCAGATTTGGAAAGGTTGGCACTTTGAACCATATATCAACATGCATATATCAAGAATAGATATGCAATTTCTAGAGTGATATGTTGTATAATAATATAATAACAGCTATTAATGCAAAATTATGCTAAGATAAAATTTATATACACTTCTCTTCAGCCTTTAATAAGGTCATGCATGAAAAACTAATCAATAAATTGGAGCAACTAGGTATTACTGTGATTTTGATAAGACAGATAGGTGCATGACTTGTAAATAAGATATGGCATGTATCATATAGTAGCTGGACAGATGAAATTCTATTTTATTTGTCTTTTTTTAATTTCTTCAAATCTTTTGCATTTCTAATACCATGATGGGAATGGACCCCATTCCTAAGTCAAAGTATGATTAAAGTTCATGAAATTAGTATTGTTTCACACTTTGATGTCAGCCAAAAGTGCTCTTCGCAGCACCTGCAATGTGCTCAGAAATGACTCCTTCTGCAATTCGTATGAACTTACATGTACTGGTAGCGTATTTAAATAGGATTGTAGACTCTTTTTTTATAAGACCTGTTGCTCTTATTACTATTGGAACTATCTGAGTATCTTTCTTCCACATTGCTCTCATTTCTGCTTGCAAATTCTGATATTTTATGACTTTGTGTCTTTCTGTACACAGGGCACTGTAGTCACTGGGTGTGGCGATTTCAATGATCAATGCTACTTTTGTCTTCTTTCTTGGACCAGTATATTTGTTTTTTCTAGCATCTATCTTTTGAACTGTTGGTAATGGGTGATCCCATGTGATTCAGGCCATCATTTTCTATGATGCTTTGGGGTTCATATTTCCAGTGTTTTTTTCAGCCACTTCAACACCATAATGTTTGCACAATCCCCAGTGCAACTGTCTCACCACATTATTATGCCTTTCAGTATAGAGTACTTCTGCCATTAGTATGTTACAACCAGCAATGAGGTGTGCAACTGTTTCCAATTCTGAGTTACAAAACCTACATTTGTCTGTTTCTCCCACATGTTCAATGGACTTTGTAAACCAGCATGTATGTAGCCCACTGTCTTGGGCTGCCAATATTAAACTTTCATCTCTTGGTTTAAATTCACCTCTCTTTAACCATTCCTGCATTTGTTCCTGATCAACATGAGGTTCTTCCAGAAGTTTTCTATACTTGTAACTATGCTTTTTCCACATTTCTTGCCATCTCATCTGGCCCTTCACCTTATATTCTTTCTTTTGTTTTTCATCACATTCAGTTGCTGCCTAATTTTTATCTACTTGTGGTTTGATTTCCATTCCTGCTTGACATATGCTTGTTCTAGCCTAAGCAGGGAAGTTATCTTAAATTTATTCTCGTCATGTTTCAAAACTTTAACTATATTTGGGTCTTGGGAGATCAGCAGATATGTGTGGAGTCCCATGATTGCAGATCTGTACAATTAATCAATTTCAAGGAGGCTCATCCCTCCTTCAGAATGAGGAATATATAATCTTGGTACGCACTGATTTTTATAAATCATTTGGTGAGCATGAAGCATCCTTCTTGTTTTCCTATCTAATCTATCCAGCATGTTTTGGAGCCAGTCAATCACTTCAAATTATAAGTTAGGATAGGAAGAGCAAATTGGTTTATAGCTTGGGTTTTGTTCCTATATCTCAAAGCTATTTTCAGGATTAATTTAAGTCTTATGAAGTACTCCTTACTAAGTTTTATTCACATTTGTTCATGTTTTACTGTTGATCCTTCATCAGCTCCCAAATATTTATGCACTCCCTCTGGCTCAAGTTTTGCTATATCACATTATTGTCCCAAACCAATGTTTTCCTGGTGTTGCAGTTTTTCTGCTTTATCAAGACCAAATGACATCCTTATATCATCTGAAAAGGTTTTGACAACTTGCAGTTGTGCTTTCAGTTCCTCATCTGATTAACTATACAGTTTTAAATCATCAACAAAGAGAAGGCGAGAAGACTTTACACGTTGTTGTTTTCTAGGAGCCAAATTATAGCCATGGCCTAAGCTGCTAATTAGACAGCTTAATGGGTTAAGGGCAAGGCAGAATAACAGTTAGGGTACTGCCATTATGATTAAGGTCTTCACTTCAAAGACCTACAGTACAAGATTTCAGTCTGAGCTCTGGTTATAGTCTGGCAGTTGGAACACAGGGCTGTGAGCTGTAGTCCCTCTGGTGCGGGGTTTGATTGCCCTAATCCTTATTTTCCTACTGTGTAATTTTTCAGCAAGTCAATTAACCAGATATTTCTTTGTGGCAATTGGAAAGTTGGACTAGGCTCTGTAATTGTCACATGGACTGCAAGCTTAGGAACTACCTGTGAACCACAGATCTATATCATAGCCAAATGCTTGCTTAGATTATATCTTTCATATCTATCTTTTTTTCATCCGAGGTGTGCTATTGTCTATATTCAGATGAATTCAGAATGTCTTTGCTGATTACACATATTACAGATAGGTCATGACTGCAAAAGAATTGCCTAAATTGACAATTTTGAGTTTAGGTTTAGGAGAATAATATGCTGATAAATACCTAAAAACTAAGTATATACAATCAGGGATAGCTGGGAAGCTATTCATGTTATTATCCAGGGTAGGGATACCAAATGATTGACTCTCTGATAAAGGAGACTCAATTTATGCCAAAAAACAAACAAACTGGAGAAACACAGATTAAAACACAAATGGAAGGCCCAAGGAAACAAATTGCTACAGCTAAAATGCAGAAAAACTTTAATCTAGAAACTTTTTGAAATAAAAACTTGTTTAAAACTATAAGCGCTTTTGTTCACAAAAATGCATGAACTTTATCAAACTGACTCTTTTTCTAATAGGAAACCACTTAATCCTCTTAACTAAACATCAAATAGCCCAACAACCAATCATAGTGTTACAAGATAAAAGGCTATATTTTAAATATCATTTAAAGCATACTTTCATAAAATATTTCATAAATTACATCTGAGGTGGGCAAGCTTTGGAATTTTGAAGAAATGCTGAGTCAGACTCGATTCAAAAGGTCAAGCTTGGCTCTTGGAGTCAATTAAGAGTTGAACCAAAACAGACAGTAAACTGGCGTAAAAAAATGTGTAACAAGTGTGACATACATTATGTAGCAAAAAACAGTTATAAAGTTGTACAAGTGGAATAAGATACTGTAAAAGTAAGGGAAAAGCCATCAGATATAGTCCTGGCAATTATTGAAAGCCCAGCTACATCTATCTATCTATCTATCTATATATGTATGTGTGTGTATATATATATATATATATATATATATATATATATATATATATATATATATATATATATATATATATATATATATATATATCTATATATATATATATATATATATATATATATATATATATATATATATATATACACACATATATATATATATATATATATATATATATAACTATATAACTATATATATATATATATATATATATATATATATATATATATATATATAGATATATACACACACACACATATATATATATATATATATATATATATATATATATATGGGTTCACTTTATAATCTTGAAATTCTGAAATACCGAATTTCAGAATATCGAGATCATAAAGCCGAAACACCACAATACCGAATACCCATAATCATGAAATTCAAAATCCCAACACTTACATACACACACTCACATACACACAACTGCCCCTCACACACAAAAAAAACTAACCTACACTAGAAATCCCACACCCCCCTACTTATATATTCTAACTCCGAGACAGCACAATCACACACACAAAGGCAACGCACACCCACACATTTCATAGCCCCTTGCACACATACATCACAACCAAAACACACACTAACATACACTACAACACATAACCTGCACACTCATACAAACGTACCTGCACATACATCCATTCATACACTCCAACACCAGAAGCTCCGAACTTCGGTATTTCAAATTTCGCGCTTCTGGTGTTTCGCAATTCCGAGCATTCGGTATTATAATCTCAGTATTCTGAAATTCGGTATTTCAGAATATCGAGATTATAAAGTGAACCCATAAATATATATATATATATATATATATATATATATATATATATATATATATATATATCAACCAAGAAAAGTAAGCAGCAGGGTAAACGCCCTATCCAAGCAGCAAATCCAAATAAATAAACCAAAATAAAAACGGTTAGGGCGAAACACAGCTCACAGCTTGTATGTCCAAGGAATCCAAACATTCATAAAAGCTGAAACATCCAAGGCGTACTTCAAGGACACGAAGCAATAGACAAGTCCATAGAAAGTAAAAACACAGCTTTAATACCAGAAGTAAAACACAGAGTTAGCGCTTTCACCTTTCGGCTTCATCAGACTCAATAAAGTAACATAAACTACAGAGTCTTAAATATCCCAAGAGGCGGGAAACACTGATGAAATCAGCTGTAAGTGTCCAATTAGTATCCAATGGAGAAGGCTAAACATAAACAACTATACTGAACAAAGTGCTATTCAACAAAAAATACATATAAATAAATACAAAAATAATAATAAAGCATAAAAATACTATAAAATACTAATGCTGATTTGATGTACATAATACGTGCACATATAAGAAATATATATAAAAAATATATAATAAATATACAAATGCATCTATACAAAACAAAATAAAATATAAAAAAGACCCAAGCTTTATGAACATAATGTGCAAAAACTAAGATGTACAGTGAATCATGGTACTTCAATTATATACTTTTAATTTTCTCATTCTCAGAAAGGGCTTTAAGGACAATTTAGAGTTCAGACCTGGAAAAACATCAGATCTGAATCTCATAATCCACACATTCTCTCTACTCTCAGTTATACTCCTTATATCCCCTCCTCGATTAGTAACTTGAATAGTATCTATAATCCTGAAATTAAAACTATGTGTGTCATCAGTGTCCAAAACATGTTTGGCTAAAGCATTCAGCTTATTTTTCACTCTGATGTTGTATAGATGTTCACGCATCCTATCCCTCAAACACCTGTTAGTCTTGCCTATATAGAAAGACGAGCAGGTGTTACAGAAGGCCAAATATACTAAATCCCTGGACATACAATCACCTCTAACCTTAAAATGGAATGGAGTAGAGGAAACAGGATGGATAAAAATATTATCAGAATTAATAAAAGCACAAAAATTACATTTCCCACATTTCCTGGTACCAAAAGGAGTGACTATAGAAGTGTCATTAATGGTGCGTTTATCACAAAGTAATCTCTTGATGTTTCTCTTGTTTTTATATTTAAACTGTGGAATGTCACCAATAACTCTTTTAATATGTGGATCAACCATAAGAATGTCCCAATGTGTTCTCACTATGTCTTTAATGGCACCAATATCTTTGGTATAAAACATATATAATTGAAGTACCATGATTCACTGTACATCTTAGTTTTTGCACATTATGTTCATAAAGCTTGGGTCTTTTTTATATTTTATTTTGTTTTGTATAGATGCATTTGTATATTTATTATATATTTTTTATATATATTTCTTATATGTGCACGTATTATGTACATCAAATCAGCATTAGTATTTTATAGTATTTTTATGCTTTATTATTATTTTTGTATTTATTTATATGTATTTTTTGCTGAATAGCACTTTGTTCATTATAGTTGTTTATGTTTAGCCTTCTCCATTGGATACTAATTGGACACTTACAGCTGATTTCATCAGTGTTTCCCGCCTCTTGAGATATTTAAGACTCTGTAGTTTATGTTCCTTTATTGAGTCTGATGAAGCCGAAAGGTGAAAGCGCTAACTCTGTGTTTTACTTCTGGTATTAAAGCTGTGTTTTTACTTTCTATGGACTTGTCTATTGCTTCGTGTCCTTGAAGTACGCCTTGGATGTTTCAGCTTTTATGAATGTTTGGATTCCTTGGACATACAAGCTGTGAGCTGTGTTTCGCCCTAACCGTTTTTATTTTGGTTTATATATATATATATATATATATATATATATATATATATATATATATATATATATATATATGTATATATACATGCAAGTTTGAGAAAAATACCATTCAACATCTCAGCGCTATCTGATCAAATTTCATTAATAACAACAAAACAGATCAAGCATTCAATGATGCTGCAAATAATATAGTTCGTACAGCCAAAACAACATTATGCCATATGGAAAGTACCTACTTGTGCAGTAAAAACAGTTTCATATGGCCCCCAAATTTGACTGTTTTCATACAAAGAACAAAGTCATGTTCTTTGTTGATTGCTACACTGTCTTAATACATAAACCATTAAAAAGACATTACATCAAATAAAAAAAAGTGCTGTTAACATTTTCTAACTATTGAAAAGGAAACAAAATATTTGCTAATTGCTTAATACAGAAGATTGTAATCATAACCAGCTTATGTGTTCAAAACATGGATGTTAAGAAATTCACTTTGAAAACATCAGAGGTGAGTCCTGAATTGTGTTTCAAGAGATAACAAGCAGGGTTAGGATTAGAGGCACACAATCGTAATTGTTTGTAGTGCATACTGCTTTTCCATGCTTTTATGCACTACAAACTTTAAAGAAAAAAGTGCAGGAGTGCTAACAGTGCTCTTATAGCAATGCTTATAGCAATGCCATGTAGACAATGGCCACCTTGGAAAAGCAAAACCTCCATTCAGCCTTCTTGAAGAAAAGGCAACAACATTTAAAGCCCTTTGTGCTTCAAGATGCCCTTTTGTGGTCACCACTGACTACTACTAATGCTCTAGCATGAGGATAGTTCTCAATAGCATTGAGAGGTTGCTAATAAAAGCTTTTAAGCACATTCCTGACATCAGAAAGGTACTTAACAAGCACGTCTTTTTGCCAGTTTCACAAAATAATCAAAGACTCCATCCCCTACATACAGTTTATTAATAGCGATCAAATGATGTATAGATAGCAGTTCACAGCTGGGTTGTAGATTGTTCAGCCGGACTTGTAGTAAGGGTGGAAATAAGGGGGCAGATGCCCCAGGTGTAAAGTGTCATGAGACTCGACTGGGAACAGCAAGGCACTTCAGCACTTTGTGTTAGTTAAGCTTTATAAAAGTGCTTGAAGTCCTTTTTTTTTTTTTTTGGCTGTTGAGTTGAAAAGCTTTGTAAAAGTAGATGAAGTATTTTATTTACTATTCAGTTGAGGAACTGAGTGGGTGGGAATCAGATTATTACAGTAAAGATCATTTTTTTCCCTTTTCAGATGAATAGCTGAGGGGGTAGGGATAGACAATAGGGAGAAATTGATCCTGGGTAGAAGTGCCAACATAAGAGAGCATGCATTTTCATTTTTTTTGCTGTTTTAACGGGATGGGGTGCTATATTGGGGGTCAGCACTGGGTGTTAGATGAGCCAGCTACACTACTGCTGTACAGACACATCAACTTATTAGGACTAATATACCAACTAGAATGTTGAAAAGACAAGTTTTCTGTCCTATCTTATGTTAGCTTGTTGGTCACTTTAATTCAGTTACACACAGTAGAATACAACAGGGCTGTAGTATGTATGGGAGCACGAAGCATAATCCATTTAATACAGCATACAACTGTGTTGTGAAATTAAAGCACTTGCCACCAGACAGTAACGAATGCTATAATACCTCTACTCAGTCTTGTATGTGTCTAACTTCACCACTAGTTAACTGTCTACATTAATAAACATGTAAAACTATATTTATTTATTTGGTAACTGGGCAAGCCCATTCAGTATGTGTCCTTTTCCAGGGATGACCTATGAACACTGTGGGGTACCCTCAGAATTTGAACACTAATTATAATAAGCAAAATTTAAGTCAAGAACTGGTTAAGGGAGCATAAACATACCTGAATCAATACAGAATAATGTAAAAAATACTGATCCTTCCCTCTAGACTATCCCTCGAGTCAAGCAGCCTTTTCTAAAACAGAGACCACATACCTCTGAACTGTCCGGATTTTTGAAGAATGTCCAGATTTTTGCCTCATATTTTGATCTGTTCCTCATAAAATGGGTGGTTTTCTAGATTTTTGTTGCGAATCATTGAGGACTGAATTCACTAAATAATGACTAGCATTTGATTTCAGACTTCATATCTTTCAGAATATGCAAGGTAACACAAAACCTTTTATTCTAGCAACTTTCTAAGTTTATAAGAGCAATATTTAAAATCTGTCCCTATTTTTAGGACTTTGTCGCACCATTATTTTTGAATTGTCCAAATGTTTTGTGCTAAGAGGTTGAGAAATATGCAAACACCTCAGTGGTAGAGTGGTGGTCTTTTACTAAAAAAGGCCACAGTCCACAAGCCTGTGGAATCCTGGAACATTTGACACTCCACCTAACCATTCTTACTGTTGTGTAGCACACATCTTTCCTGAATATTAACAAAACAAATGTTCAGCCAGCACTCTAGGACTGCAGACAAAGCAATACAATTTCACTTTCTCTGTATCCCACACCTGTTCTTTCTGACTTATTACATACTATAGCAATAACCAACGCCTGAGTGTGGGTAATGCTGGATTTACCCATGGTTGGTGGGGTTTGGTCATGAGGGTGAAGCCTGAGTGGCCAAACAAACACAACCGTGGGTAAATCCAGCCTTACCCACACCCAGAAGCGGGTTATGGCATTGTATGATGCCTTCTGGCGGCCCTTCCACGGCTGTCTGGTATTCTGCGGCAGTTCTGATGTACTGCACATGCATATGCTTACACAGCACATCAGAGCTGTGGGTGGAAGCAACGGAGAGAGCAAGATCTCCGTTGCTTTTTACAAAGTGTCTCGCTATGTTAAAGGAGTTTAACATGGTGACACAGCTTTAAAAAAAGCAATGGAGAAAGGAAGATCTCCGTTACTTTTTTTAAAGCTGTCTCGCTATGTTAAACTCCTTTAACATAGCGAGACAGTGTCTAAACAGCAACGGAGATCTTGCGTTCTCCATTGCTGTAAAAAAAAGACTTATACTAATGGAAAATGTCCGGGCGACCGGACCGTTTTACATTAGTATAAGTTTGATTTACAACATGCATGCTGACCAATCAGCGTGCACGTTTTGGAATATTAATGGGGGGGGGGGTTGTTGTATATTAACAGTTGCATGTCTTAGACAAACACAGTGTATAGCTAACTTCTGACATCACCAGACCTAATAAAGAGCAGATGTAGCTTACAAGTCTGGTTTATGTCAGATAGTGTATTTCAAAAAAAAAAAAAAAAAAAAAAAGCCAGCATAAGAGCCATGACTTGGATCATTACTGGCTCATTACATTGCAAGGTTACAATCTACTATGGCATAAACTAACTCTGGCTGACCCACCTGTATTGGCAGAGCTGACATATCAACATCTAAAGCAACTATACTGGAAGCAGTGAATATAGTAACAGAGATAAAACAACAGAACTGATATCTTTAGAAATTGGTTGGAGCAAATTACATAGGAAAAATGGAAATTGTGGGAACAATACATACAAGGGAGGAATGTGGTCAGCATGAAAGTTCTGAAGGGCTTGGCATCCACACCTGTCTTTTTAGTCAGCTGACTGATGATGTCAGAGTATGGAAGGTGTCCTGAAGGTTTTGAAGCTGGTTGACTGTTGATTCCTTGCAGGATATAATCCATATAGCTAAGGCTACTGCAGCAGTGACCATTCAAATATCTATTGTTATGGAAAGTTTACTTACACAGCTGTAGTTTGCTAAGTTTAGTAATGCATTTTTTTCTCATTTGTAAAACATACTATTTAACTGCTGATAGTTTATCACAGACATCTGTACATTCTTCTTTACTGGTTTAGGTGGCTGAGCCATGATCACTGTTCATTAACTTGTAACACCTGAATAAGCAGAACCCATTAATCATAATTTCACATGGTCACTCGGGAAAGCCCGTTCACGTAAAGTACTCAGGAGTGCTCTTTTAAATTTTTCAAGTGCTAGAATATCTATCAATTTATTTTTACTGTTTATTTCTGGTTCTAACTATAAAATTAAAAATATGTTTTAAATCAATCATTCATGCTTTTGCTGTGTTGCTTGAACAAAATGTTCGTCAATGAAACATTTGTTACTTGCATCTCAGGAGACATGCATGCTCTGGCTATCAATTCTTCTTTTAATTTATGGTAGTCTAAATAATCAATCCCATCCAAGTCCAGGTTGCTCACAAGGCCTTCTTGGGGAGTTGAAAAGACAAGAGTTTCTCCCAGCCAGATTGCGATCTGTTTTCTTGACAGGTGTACCTCTGAGAGGCAAGAAGGTATGAGTACATATGACTGTTATGCAGACTTTCTTTAAAGGGAGTGTAATCTTTGAGGTGGCCAATACATCTGCCAAGACTATTTGCTGCTTAAATGGACCAGTACCATCAGTGATAATATTATTGTCATTATTATTATAATAAAAGCTACTATACAGCATATATATATATATATATATATTATATATATGGTTCCACTTGAAATCATCGAATTACTATTTCATCGAATTGCAAATCATCGAGACCAAATGGTCAAAAACTCATTTCACCAAAAACTCATATCATCGAATCCCAAATCATCAAAAACTATAAAGCAACTACAAATAACATCCCAGACAGTGTTTACCATGTTTATGTAGGGGGGCAAGCCCCTCTGCATCCCCCATGTGGGGGTCTCCACCCCCCACACCCCCAGTAATAAAATATACCAACTCCAAGGTCGCACTACAGTGGGGTTAGGAAATAACCTCTTTTCCCCACTGTAGTGCAACCTTGGAGTTGGTATATTTATTTACGGGGGGTGTGGGGGGTGCAGGAGGGCTTGCCCTCCTGCATAAACATGGTAAAAAGTTTGTGGAATGTTATTTGTACTTGCTTTATAGTTTTCGATGATTTGAGATCCGATGATATGAGTTTTCGGTGAAATGAGTCTTCGACAATTTGGTCTCGATGATTAGCAATTCGATGAAATGGTAATTCGATGATTTCAAGTGGGACCATATATATATATATATATATATATATATATATATATATATATATATATATATATATATATATAGGTCCTAGTTGTTATATCAAAAGTACGGTTCATCGATCCTTACTTTCGTGGACCCACTTTAGCAAAAGTGCATTTTTATCGAAAACGCACTTTCACTAAAGAAAACCAAAAAAAATGCAGTTTGCATGTAATGTTAGTTGTATATCAATGTGTAGTGTTGATGTACAACTGAACAAACTCTTGTTGAGATCATGGTACAGTGGGGATAAGGGAATATTCCCTTTCCCCACTGTAGTGTGATCTCAGAGTGAGAATATTAAAGTAAGGGGGGTGTGGGGGGTGCAGGGGGCTTGCATAATCATGTTTAGTGTGTTTCTTTTTTTATTTAGTTTTTATTTTTATTTTTCTGCAAAAGTGCATTTTCGATATAACGCACTTTCACGGAAGTCAGTTATCGCAAGTACGGTTTGACAATGAACCATATTTTCAATAATACAATGTAGACCCATACATATATATATATATATATATATATATATATATATATATATATATATATATATATATATATATATATATATATATATATATATATATATATATATATATATATATATATATATATATATATATATATGAGGCTACTTTACATTCCAGAAATCCCACAAGTACAAAAACGAAAATCCCGAGACAATAATCGCAAACCAAGAAAATTGTGACAGAAGGTAATGATTATGTACAAGCAGTTGCATACTGAGATATATTATAGTCGTTTGGATGAGACATTAAACTGAGGCCCCATTTGCCCAAGTTGTTGTTTGCTCAGGTAGATGTAAAAGATGCAAAGGCACCTATTGAAAAGAAGAGGGTTTTTTATTGATATATACATTACATATTATTTACATGGTTACATATTTACGTTATTTACATCTATTTACAAATCTTCATACGTTATAGACTTCAAATTAAGTATTCCCTCCTCTCTTTTATCCAGAACCAACACATTATTTTCTCCAGAATCTTTATCAAAGTCCATTTTCCATTATATTTGATTTCATTTATTCTCTTGTTCCATATAGTCCATAAAACACAAAATATAACTCTGTCCATTTTCTTCATTTCATCCTGTTTTGTGCACAATAAACAAATTTTATTATGTCCATATTTATTTGCTCAAAGTTTAAAAACTTTTCGCCCTATTATGTTTACATATTTATTTTCAGAAATTATTAACTGTTTTACATTTCAAAAACACACACTCAGTAGTCTCAAACTTGCCACATTCATTACATATTCTATCTTGCTTTTTCTTGTATGGCATATTTGCCTTAACCATCAATTTTCTAACAGACACACTCCATAAAAAAATATTACAATCTTTAATTTTTTATAGTTGGTATATCTCATCATTATGGCTTTTTTCCTTATCTATTTCTAAATATTTCCATGGATCAATGCAATAAAATGCATTCATAATATTTAAGTACCACTCCTTTCTATTTTTTTTACATATATTTTTATTTAGTTTTCATAACACAATTTTGTTTTGGTACTCTTTCGTTTCTTCATTCATGATGTTTTTACGTCTTTTTTTAACTTCCATTCTTTCCCACAATTGTTTGTATTTATAATATATTATCATTTCTATTAAGATTTTATTTTACTTCACAATTCCTTTTAATACCTTGTATAAAATTAAAGATGCTACATGTACTGTTGGGTTTATTAAATGCAAGCCTCCTTGCTCTTCTTTCATATATAGAATTCCTCTTTTGACTGGATTCGATCTAGCGCCCCATATAAAAGAAAATATAATCATCATTAGTTCCTTTTAATGCTTAATAGGAATCATATAGATGTTAGCAACATAAGTTTTCCTTTTACCTTTTGCTTTTTTTCTATATGAAAATCTATGGGTTCAGAAAATAGTAATATCCTTTATTTCTTTGAGTAAATTATCCCATTGCTGTTGTCTGTAGTTATTTCTTCCAAATATTATTCCTAATATATTTATATGTTTTCATTGAACTCAATACCTCCTATCATACTTTCAAAACCAATCATTAACTTTTTTATTTATACTTAAACTATTTTTAATGTATACTTAATTTTTCATGTACTTCTACCATCCATACTTTATGTTAATAATTTAGTACTCTATCATCCACATAATTATACATTATTAACAATTGTAATTTCTTCATCGTTTTGCATCTACCAGTACTTTCTTCACTATTACATTCATAACTAATGAAAAAATTACACTGTTAGCTGGGCAGCCCTGCTTTATTCCACCTTCTGTTTTTATTTCTTCCCCAATCCAGCTATTTATATTTAGTTTCACATAGTTCCTTTCATAAACACATTTTATTACTTGTAACATTTTTGCATACGTAATATATCTGCAAAATTCCGCATAATGATTTTTATTGAATATTATCATAAGCTTTACTTATATCCCCTATCATAACATTCACTTCTACATTTTTATTTATGATATCATCAATTATTTCTCTTATTATTTATAATTACTTTTGACTTCCTTTTTCTTTTCTTCCTAATAGATTATGGTCATATATTCTATTCATTTTCTTGTAACCTTTTTATTGTTCTAATAATAATTGTATTTATCTCCTTTTTATTTCCTTTTTTAAACAGACATTTTATAACTCCTGTACATATCTCTTTATCTTTAATTCCAGTTTATAGCCATTCATTCATAGCATCTATAAAAAATTGTTTGTCACTCATTCATTTCTTTATACATACCACATACAATTCCATCCAGTCTTGTTGCAGCATTCATGTTAATATCTTTTAGAATTTCATTTAGTTCTTTTGTAGTTATTTTTTGTTCTAAATATTCATTATCTTCCTTATTTAATTTCTCACCTTTATAAATTTGTTCTATGTTTTCTTCTCTTTTAAGAAATAATTCCAATACATATTCTTTAATTATTTCATATATACCTTCTTGCTGTCTTATTTGCTTATCTTCTTTATTCTTTAATTCACTTATTATTTTCTTTTTTACTCAAATACGGTGCTACCTCTTCTTTCTTTCCTTGTAAACTATATTTTGTTTATAAAACAAGTTGTTAATTTTAATTTGATTCATTTTATATATTTCTCTTTCTTTTTCATAAAATGAATTTTTCTTCTGTAATAATTTTCTGAATGTTTCTTGACTTAATATCTTGTATCTCCCCTTTTCTTGTCTTCTTTACTTCCTTATACATTCCAAAACTTTTTTTTATATTTCTCTTTAAAATTAAGCCACCAAACAGTCCAGTTATCACAAAACTCTCTCATATTCATATCATTTCCCCATAGTTCCATACTTTCTTTTTTCTCTTCTAAATCTCATTCCTTTTCATTGATTCTCTTTAATCCTTTTCTTATTTTATATATTTTTCATTTTCCTGTATTTTAACCCATATATCAACATGGTCAAAAAATCCAGCATACTTAATTCCTTTTTTAACTTTTAAACTATCAGATATTAAAAAACAATAAATTTCTGTCCTAATTTCCTAATTTCAGTCCTATTGTAGTTCCAGTGGTTATTCTCCCATACAGAACTTTCCACTTCTCATAATTTCTTTAGTTATTTTAACATTATAATTGCTCTAATTTTTCTATAAATTACAATTAAAATCACCCATCACTATAATGTTCATATTTATACAAACATATTCAATAATACTTTAAACATCATTTCTCTCTCTTTTTTGGTACATGTGCATATAACCCTATAATTCTCGTCTATTACTGTAATTCATCCTCATTCCACTATGGCTACATCTAATATTTTAATACTTTCTTGGCATACTATACATATGGCCGAGCACATTTCCTTCCCCATGTTCCAAACTACCTTACCATTCTAAAATTTTTTAGGCCTATATTACTTCACTGAAAACACTTTCCAGTAAACACACATTTATCAACCATCATTCAGCAAAAATCACTTCCATTATTCACTGAATACTCCCAGGACAGAGATGTAGTTGGCCAAGTATACAGTCTTGCCCTTTTCTCCATTGTAGTGTGATCTTGGAGTTGGTAAATATAGTTAGGGGGTGGAAGGGTGAAGCTCCTCACTTGGGCAGGTTCAATTTAGCTAGATGTGGATCAGTTGTGTTGCAGGGTAAATATTTTTTTGTCCTGGGAGCATTCAGTGAATCACAGAAGTGATTTTTGCTGAATAACAGTCGATAAATGCATGTTCACTGGAAAGTGTTTTCAGCAAACTAATATAGACCCAGTTTTTCAGTTTGTGTTCTTTCTTCCTCTGTTAATAATCTGATATCTTCTAAAACAATAATATGCGCATCTGCTGCAGCATGTCATTGTAATATACCTATTCACCTCCTAAGATTTTTCATACTGTTCACATTTAAAACTAATATGTTCATTTTTTTATGAACAGTTAGTATAATAAAATGTTATCCCTTTCCTTTCTTATTTTCTCTGAGCATTGTAATTTTGAATTTTCTTTTCTTTTAACTCTTTTCTCTATTGAATTCTTTTTATTTCTTATGGTACACCAGCCATCTTCTCCCTCGCATGTCACCTCTGTTTCTTTTTTCTTGTTACATCCTTTAACTTCATGTACAACCTCTTTATCCATCACATCGTTTTGTACATTTTCTTGTATGACACATTCTACTATCGTTTATCCTGTGTCACTTCATTTTCATTTTCGTTTTCTTGCACATCCATTTCACATTCTACCCATGAATGACCAGGATTGACACATTTGTTGCACTTTAAATCACATCTTTGTTGCATTATGCCCTATTTTACCACATAAATGACATTTTTATCATATTCATTGATTAAATAATCATTTTTGCAGAAAAATAACAAGTCTGTGGTTGACCCCTGCATTTCACAAAACTCTGATTGCCATAAACATTAATAATGCTAGGTACATGCATATTATTATCATTTTCCATTTTCAGTATTACTCCACAGTCCCATTTACCAGTCCATAGTACTCTTCCATAATATATTTTTGTAGTGTCCATTATTTCTTTACATATAGACAACAAATCTTCTTTCAGTTCTTTTGCTTCAACTTCAGTTCTAAATTGCATCATTATTCTGTTTTTTTTTCTTTTTGTTTGTCTATAAAAAGCTTGCACCACATATTCTGACCATGGATAAATATTTTTCTTTTGTTCATGTGCACCCAAACAAATCCATGGCCTGCCCAATCTCAAAATCAAGTCACAAATTATCTATTAATTAAAATAAATGCTCTTACCTCTTTTGCTTTGACACCCAGAGGTGCTATGACAGAATCCCAAACCTCATACCCGTCTAAGCTTTCTTCTTTTTACTGATCACACCTACTGTATACTTAATTTTTATTTATTTTATTTCTTCTTCCTTCTTCGTACCTTCTCCAATAGCTTGTGCATATGTTTTTGTCTCTGGAACTTTTATCTGGCACAGTTTCATCTTCTAATTTTTCTTCTTCTATTTTTTCCATGATGTCACTCCATGAAATTGCTGCTCCATTTTCTGGCTCAGCTTGGTTTACCATTACTTCTAAATAATTATCCCACAACACCCCCCCCCCCCTCTATTGGAGGGTTGTAATTATGTATGTTTCAGAGGTAACTTTCTCTCCTTCAAACAATCTCCTCTGAAAGTTTTCCTCTGAATCCATCTCTGTTTCAGCTACAATCTCCTTTTCTTTCAATTTCACTGTTTTTTCTGCACCCACATCATCAGAAAAAACTTCTGGTAGCAATTCTACCATTTCAACTACATTTCAGCAACTTTCATCCCAGTTTCAATGAAAGCTGAATCAGCCATGTTTTCTCCCTGTTCCTCTGTGCTGCATCCATCCATGGAGCAGGAAGACTGTTGTGTCATACATAAATGCTTGCCCTTACTACCAAGAATAGGGAAAGTTCACCAGTGCATTGGCCAAATTTTCCCATAGTCAGTATGAATACAGGGTATAGTGTCATATTTTGTTCTTTAGAAGAGGGAGATATTAGCTGAACTGATGTTAGCTGCTTTTAATCATGCCATGCCTTCCACCAAATACAAAAAGATAGAGATTGCTGCAGATTTCTTAATTTTTATACTTCTTTAGTTAATCAGCTTAAATAAGATTTGACATCAGTACCATTTCTATTGTTGTGTGCATGTGCAGAAGTCCATGTGTGTACAGCCAACTATCTGCACAGCATGATCAGCAACAAACAGCATGAATCTTTCCTCCATCTCTATATAATTCAGTAAAGGTTATGTGATATAATTTTGTGCTATGCCAAAGTATATTGGTGATAAGATGGAACCAGGCATTTGGTTAAATGTTGGTGATTCTAACAGAAATTTCAGAGGAAGACAACCTAAGTAAAATATAAGTGATTTAGCATAGCTGAAGAAAACCTCTACTGATAATGCAGGCCCTGGTGATATGAGTACTATAAATACTCAATGGTCACAGATAAGAAGTATCTTTTTCAGTAACCATTTGAAATGTTGGGACCTGAAAAATGGAGACTGAATAGCTGAAAGATCAGACTTACATATACGAAGTCTGAGATGCCATTTTCCAGCATATTCCCTTTTCTTTGAGTTATGGCGATCTCAGAGGCAGTAGACACACACACACACACACACACACACACACACACACACACACACACACACACACACACACGCACACACACACACACACACATATATATATATATATATATATATATATATATATATATATATATATATATATATATAAATAAATAAAAAAATATATATATATATATATATATATATATATATATATATATATATATATATATATATATATATATATATATATATATATATATATATATATATATATATACATATATATATGGGTCTACTTTAGTAGACCAACATTTCAATCACCCAACTTTTACTTCGCTGAGACCAAAGGACCAAGAAATGCAGAAGACCGACATCTGGAACACCAACTTACCACTCCAGGTAAGTAATTGCTTGGCCATCCTGTTGAACTTTGACCCTTACCCCCACAGTAGTGCGATCCTGAAGTT
This sequence comes from Protopterus annectens, assembly GCF_019279795.1. Taxonomy (NCBI): domain Eukaryota; kingdom Metazoa; phylum Chordata; order Ceratodontiformes; family Protopteridae; genus Protopterus; species Protopterus annectens. The sequence goes on along the minus strand of NC_056740.1, from coordinate 320,037,317 downwards.
TGGTTTAGCCCCCCTCCCCACACATGGGTGGGTTTAGTTTTGTTTGTTTTGTTTTTTTTCAGGATGGCCAAGCAGTTATTTAACTGGAGTGGTATGTTGGTGTTCCGGGTGTTGGTCTTCTGGATTTGCCGGTCCTTTCATCTCAGTGAAATGAAAGTTGAAGTGGCCGTTCGGGTAAGTAAAGTAGATCCATATTTTATATATATATATATATATATATATATATTGCAATAACTAAATGCAACATTTGCTCAATTATGGTGATATTCTACTTTGTTTTTGTAATGGGTATCAGGGTATCATGTGTACTTAATTGTACTATTATTTACACACTTGGTGTAGATGCAAACATTTACAATACAAATTATGCAGTCTGAGCAGGGTCGATATTAGAGCATCGAAGTTTCAAAACTTCAAATGTTTTAATATCGAACCCTATTCAGCAAAAGCTGAAAATAACGAAGCAACAGAAAACCACATTTTTTCCTAGGGAAAGAATTTGGTTGTCCGTTTCTGTTGCTTCGGTATTTTCAGCACTGTGGTGGAAAGTTACGGGTCAGGTTCAGGTAATTGTATGATTGAGTGAGAGTTAGATTAGTTAAGGTTAGGATCCGGGTTAGGTATGTGTGCAATTGTGTGGATGTGGTGGTTAGGTGAGTTAGGATTAGGGCACAGGTTAGGTATGTGTGTGATTGTGTGGACGTGAGGGTTAGGGTGGGTTAGGTGAGTTAGGGTTAGGGCGTAGGTCAGGTAAGTGTGCAATTGTGTGGATGTGAGGGTTAAGGCAGTCGGGGTGAGTTAGGGTTAGGGCACGGGTGAGGTGAGTGTGCGATAGTGATGGACCTTAGGGTTAGGGTTTGGGTTAAGGTAAGTGGATAGTTAGTGGTGTGTGTATAGTTTAGTGTAGGGTTAGGTGTAAGATTTTAGGTGTATGTGTGTGGATTGCTGTTTGTTTGGTGTGCTTGTGTTGTATGTGGTTTGGAACAGCAAATTTTTTCCCCAGGAAAAAGTTTAGTGTTCTGTATGTTCGATGTTTTCAGCTTTCGCTGGATAGGGTTCGATATTAGAACATTCAACATTTTGAAACTTCGATGTTCTAATATAGACCCATCAAAGCAACCTATATACTATCATGCTGACTTAATTAATGGGATTAAGCAATGTATGTTATATATTTGACACTGTGTTATCCACGCATACATTCCCATTGTTAATAATTCAGTAATTGCAATACATACTTACACATATATTCCATATTACATAGTACATACACTATACGCATTACTGAACTTTAATGCAAAATTACTTCTGTTATAGGTTTCCTTTAAAGATATCTGTACCTGCTACACTATTTAAGTATTTACTCATTGCTGATTGTGTTAGCAGACTCCTTATAGGGGAAATCTGAGGTGGTATTTATAGTACTAGGGGAAATTTGTTCAGGATATCAGGAAACTTCCCCTACTCATTATTGTTGCAAGTGGGACTGAATTTGGAGGAGCATGTCCTGTTTCCATTCCATAGAAAGGCCCATAGAAATAGGGAGGCAGATGGAGAGAGAAGGATATTATGGTGAGTTAATAAAATCGTGGAGAAAGCAAATACCGAGACTAGAGAATGTGTGTGGAATTCTCAGAAATAGTTTCAAAGAAATCTGTTTCATGGAGGTGAGTCAGCAAATGGTGGCTGTGTAATTACAACCCTCCAGATGGGATGATTGCAGGATGATTTACTTAAAGAGAGGATGGTGCAGAGTGAGCTAGAAAATGAAGGAGATATTTCATGGGGACATTATGAAGAAAATATAAAAGTAGGATGTAGAGACAGTCCTGAAGAATAGTGATGAGATGGGAAGAACACATATGCAGAGAAAGTAAAGAAGGCAAAAGTGGAGTAGGAAAAAAGAAGACAAAAGAAAATAAAAAAGGAAGTATGTGGTAAAGATTCAAAGTAAAGAAGACAAAGAGATGGGCAGATATGAACTGTGGGAGAATTTAATAGCTTATTTGAGTGTAAAAGCACATGAGGTAAGAACATTTATTCTTATTAAGAGAGACATGTTGTGACATTATATTTGAGACTGTTTTTTCATTGGATATTTTCTTGGAGAATACTGAAAAAGAAAGTCTGTAACCCATGCAATCTTTATGTGATAAAAGCATTTAACAGGGAAACAAAAAAGAACATTCATGTACAATTTCAAATATTTGAAAAATGTATGTAAAGAAGTATTGGACATTGCAAAGGTTTATGACAAAAGGAGTTTATGAAGTAGTGACTGGGAATGTAGTCTTGTGGGACAAACCAAAACATGTTTTTTGTGGAAAAGGAGGACATTTAGTAAGTAACTTTGACAACAAAAATGTTATATGTGTGGGGAAATATGACATGATGCAAAAAAATGTGAATTGAAATGTAAATGTAACAAAATTGGCATTTTGGGGTGGATTGCAAAATTGAAAATAACACTAGGGAACAAGAAAACGAAAGAGAAGAAATAGAAGAAAAATAAGATAAGAAAAAATAATAAAGAGGACTTAGTAGAAGGTTCTGAAATAGGCGATGAAGAGGAGATAGTAAAGAAAAGAAGAATTCTATTGGTAAAAGGGTAAAAGACATAAAAATGTAATGTAAAGGGACATGTACAAAAGAAAAAAGAACAGAAATGGATGAGAAAGACGTGCAGGTAATGCTTGGGGTTGGTGTAATAAATAAGGTTTTTGACTGACAGGCACAATAAGCAGTATTTGATTCTGATCTTTGGGAGGGAACCGGCTAGGCTTAGAATGGCCCATTAAGAAAGCTAGTCTAGTAATTAGCCGTGAACTTATTAAACCATGAATCAAAGGAAAAGGGAATATGAACATTTTAGAGTGTTTTCTGTAAATGTGAATAGTATTAGGAATATAGTAAGCACAACAGTGATTTTAGAGTGGTGTGATACATGTGGTGGCATAAATGTAGTTATTTCAGAAGACACAAGATTTTTGATAAATGAAGAAAAATTACAAACAGAGAAACTCTGAGGAGGAAAGATACTCTGGAATTTAGGAAATGAGAGGTGTTCTGGAACAGCTGAATTCTGTAGAATACAGTCAAGATATTAGATGAAACTTTAGCAAAAATGTTAACTTTCCCCACTTATCAGGAGGAAAATATTTTTTTTATTCAGGCATGTCCAAGGGTCAGCTCCCAGTGTTCTCTCCTGTCTATCTGATGAATCTGGGCATCTTGAGGCAGTGTAGAAATTGCCTCATGTACACAGACAACCCTCTCCTCCTACCATCCAACACTACAACCTGTGAGAAATGCACTTATCTAGCCAAACTGGAGGTAAAGCACTCTCCAATCAAGACTGAACTTGACAATAAAGAGGAGAAGGTAAACACTTGCACCACAACACTCATCACATAGTCTCACTAAATCTACACCACCAAAATCCACGCATAGAAACACAAAAACATTTGCGGAGGCTCTCAATAATAATAATCTGATCAAACAACAGATACCTCCAAAGCAGAAATGCAAGCAACCTCCACCCTCCCAACACAACCCAAATGACACATAGCCCTCAGACTCAGTGTGCCACTCAACCACAGCCAATAAGGCAAAACAACGTACCCAACACACTAGTCATAGGTGACTCTATAGTCAGGCACACTGATGTCCCACTCACCAGGCTAAACAAGGAGAAGGTTACTGTCAGCTGCCTGTCGGGTGCCAGGATCCGCCACATAACCCACGCACTCAGGTCACTCCACAACAAGTACAAATATGACTCTGTCATTGTCCATGTTGGTGTGAACAACCTGAGATGTACCTCTCTGGACTACATGAAAAGAGACATGGAAGAGATCTCCGATCTTGTAGCCCAGGCAGGTATGACCCTAGCCATGAGTAGCATTCTGCCATCATCCAGAATGATGCCGCAGTACAAGGACAAAATGATCGACTTCAACAATTGGCTAAGCTTCTGGTGCCATTCTAAAGGGATCCAGTATCTGTCTGCCTGGGATGACATGGTCGACAGACCACGATGCTTTGCCAGAGATGGCCTGCATCTGTCACCCCTGGGATTCTGGATACTGGCTAAGGTTCTTGCTGCCCCTGTAGTGCCTTTTTTAGGCAAGGTTCAAATGACAAATTCACCACCATAACAGGAACAGGCAAGCAAAAACTGAGGGTGATGCTACTCAATGCTAGAAGTCTAAATCTCAAAATGCACTCGTTCGAGGCACTCCTTAAAATGGAGAACATCGATATCTGTGCAGTCACTGAGACCTGGTTCAAGGCTCCAGAGAGCACCCCTGCACTACCAGGCTATAACTCATACCAACAAGGAGAAGGTTACTGTCAGCTGCCTGTCGGGTGCCAGGATCCGCCACATAACCCACGCACTCAGGTCACTCCACAACAAGTACAAATATGACTCTGTCATTGTCCATGTTGGTGTGAACAACCTGAGATGTACCTCTCTGGACTACATGAAAAGAGACATGGAAGAGATCTCCGATCTTGTAGCCCAGGCAGGTATGACCCTAGCCATGAGTAGCATTCTGCCATCATCCAGAATGATGCCGCAGTACAAGGACAAAATGATCGACTTCAACAATTGGCTAAGCTTCTGGTGCCATTCTAAAGGGATCCAGTATCTGTCTGCCTGGGATGACATGGTCGACAGACCACGATGCTTTGCCAGAGATGGCCTGCATCTGTCACCCAGGGATTCTGGATACTGGCTAAGGCTGTTGCTGCCCCATAATGCCTTTTTAGGCAAGGTTCAAATGACAAATTCACCACCATAACAGGAACAGGCAAGCAAAAACTGAGGGTGATGCTACTCAATGCTAGAAGTCTAAATCTCAAAATGCACTCGTTCGAGGCACTCCTTAAAATGGAGAACATCGATATCTGTGCAGTCACTGAGACCTGGTTCAAGGCTCCAGAGAGCACCCCTGCACTACCAGGCTATAACTCATACCACACTTTACGGCCATGTAAACTAGACCGGAACACCAAAGGCGGAGGTGTGTCCATATTCATTAAGGATATCCACACCTCCAGGCCAGTTGCTCAGCATAATGCAGCCAAGGTTATCCAAGTGCAACTAACTCTGGGAAAAACTGCAATCCAAATTGTAGCTTGCTACAGATCACCCACCATGCCCCAGGATTCCCACTCCTCTTTTCTTGATGTACTGGAAAATATTAGGTTTCAACCAAACACCCTAATAATGGCTGATTTCAACTACCCCACCATTAACTGGGTAAATTACTCATGTACCAACTCCTTCACTCAATGCTTTCTGGAATTCATAAACTCCAATGCCTTGGATCAACTTATCCACACCCCCACCAGGGGCAACAATATCCTAGATCTAGTCATTACCAATATGAGTGACCAGTGTTCCACACCTGAAGTCAACGCCTCATTGGTCCGATCCAACCATAAGATAATTACACTAGATATCCACATCCTGACTCCACCCTCCCCCATTAAGGAAACCATGGTAAAACATTTTTCCAAAGCCAACTTCATACTTCTTAAGACAGAAGTAGTGAACTTCATGACACCCATGCAGAGGGACATTACAGTTATGACTACTGAATTCTACACAATTGCACTTTATAAGCACTTACATGAGTGCATGGATCGTGCTATCCCAAACAGAACCAAGACGCTATCCTCCAAAAAAAGGAAGCCAATCTGGTGGTTCCCTGCCATAAACAAACTGTACAACAGGAGGAAGAAACTCTTGCAAAAGAGAGTAAAATCCCACGAGTGGAGGAGCTCCCTGGTCAGCCTCAGTAAGAAGCTGCGATCCCTGATAAAATCCTCCAAAGCTAGTTACGAAAACAAAATCGCCACTGATTCTAATAGCAACCACAAAGCATTCTATAGCTATGTCAAGAATCTCAATCGCAACACTCAGATCTGCTCTGAGTTACAGCACAATGGCACTAAATATACAGACCTAACTGATATTGCCAAAATTCTGGCAGATAGGTTCAGTGCTAACTTTACCTCTCCTCTCACCCCCTAAAGAGCCCATCTCTATAACGGAAGAATGCAAAGTTCCTGTAATCACGGCTGCACAGGTAAAAACTACACTCTACAAAGCCAAGAACACAGCATCCATGGGACCAGACAACATCCCAGGCTGCATTCTATATGAACTACAGAACGAACTGGCACCCCACCTAAGTACCATGTTCAATCATAGCCTCGCCTCAGGCTTTGTGCCTGCTGAATGGTGCACAGCAACGGTTATCCCACTCCACAAGGGGGAAGCCACCACGGATCCTGGGAACTACCACCCCATTAGCCTGATGAGCCTGGTCTGCAAGGCCATGGAACGTATCATCATGGAACTTATAAATAAAGACATTGGTAATCTCCAAACTCTGGATCCCACCCAGTTCGGGTTTGTAAAAGGCAGATCATGTTTCCTAAACCTGATAGACTTTTTTGAAGCAGTCATCAAAGCCGTAGACAAGGGTAAGGTGGTTCACACAGCCTATCTAGATCTTTCCAAGGCTTTCGACACCATCCCCCACCCTGGAATTATAGATAAACTCACTAAACTAGGTATAAATCCCTATGTCACAAGATGGGTTGCCAACTGGCTCACTGACAGAACCCACACTGTGAAAGTAGCAGACTCCAAATCTGACTTCAGACCAGTGACAAGTGGAGTACCACAGGATTCAGTCCTGGGTCCTCTCCTGTTTGGTATCTACTTCTCTGAAGTACAGGCTAACACAGAAGGTCTTTGGCTAATGAAGTTTGCAGATGACTGCAAACTAGGAGCCATAATCGAAACTCCTAATGATGTGGACATCCTACAAAAGGGCCTCGCTGAGACAGATGCCTGGTGTCAAAGCCATGGCCTCAAGCTCAATGCCAAAAAGTGCATTGTCATCCCCTTTGGTAAAAACTCTGTACCCATGAACTACAACATAGGCGGTAGTATACTTAACACCAAAAGTGTGGTAAGAGACTTTGGGACACAGGTGGACAGTAGTCTCTCCTTTAATAATCACATCACCACAGTAGTCAGGAAATCCTTCTACATGGCACACCTCATCACAAAAGGTTTCTCATCCAGAAAAAAAGAGGTCATTGTTCCCCTCTACTCATCACTCATTAGACCCATTATAGAGTACAATGCCCCTTTTGGTATGTACCTCATAAGACATCTACAACAACTGGAAAGGCCACAGAAATACCTCACAAAGAGGATTACCAGCCTCAAACAGATGCCCTACACAGACCGTCTAAAAAAACTCCAGCTTTACTCCGTCGCATATCGCCTACTCAGAGGTGATCTCTGCCTAACATACATAGCTATGTCAAACCCAGAGTTGTTGGACATGCTCCACTTAAATAAATCCCAATCCTTCCGAGCTACATGCTCTAGGGACCTAAACCTTGTCACCACAATAAACAGAACATGCCGGAGGGATAGATTCCTGTCCCAGATACTTCCCATACTTTGGAATAAACTACTTATTTATATCAAACAAAGCTCCTCATTAGCACTCTTCATGAAAAATCTTGATGATTGGATGGAAAATAGGAAATTTACCCCGGGGATCACCTCTGTGGCTCTGCTCAACAGTGGCACAGGAAAATAATTTTCTTGGGTGGCAAAAGCCAGGGTACCTTTTTCGCTGGACTTGTATAGGCCCCAGGGTTGATAGCCTAGTACCTACATATGAACCTATGAGCCTATGGGAAGGTTAACCATTGTAGACTTAAAATGGACAGAACAAGTATATAAAATTATAACATTATATGCTTATGCTAATTATAAAGAAAGACATGCTTACGTCATCAGATTTTAGACTATGTACTGATAAATATGAATATTATAATAACAGGAGACTTTAACTGTGATTTAAGTGGCAAATGTAAAAAGAAATGAAGTGATCTAAAAATGTTAAAAGTTATAAGAGGTGGTAAGTTAAAACCTTTGGACAAAACTTCATGGACTTAAAAAAGGGGTATGTGTAGAAATGAAATAGATTATTTTATAGTATCAGAAAGTCTAGTTATAGGAGAACTGGAGGTAGTTGAAACAGGTGTTTCTGATCATCTTGTAATATGGCTAGAGATGAAGAAAAACATACCCCCAGATTCACGAATCCCCCGTGTAAGATTAAGTCTTACTAGGAGCCTGCAGTTGAACGGTATGACGTCAGTGTGCCATGAATATTCATGAGGGCATGCTGAGTCATCCCCAAGTCTAACATGGACCATGCAGGCAAGCAGGGGGCGTGTCCGACCACCAAGCAGTATAAAGGTCCATGCCCCTGCAAGTGTGTGAAATGTAAAATGTCAACACACAAGAGCGAGTCCGCTCAAATGTCCATGTACCCAACACCACACTCCCTGACATTGTAAACCCCCAGCACAGTTATAAAAAGTAAACAATTTTTTTCTAATTCCCGATATAGCTGCCCGTATTTGCGCATGTGTGCACGGGTGTGCCCATTGCTTAGCTGCAGTTAGCAATCCCGACATGGAAGAGCATAATAAGGAATGGTTATACAAATTGCGCCAAATAGTAATAGCATAGTGGTAGAACATTCGCACAAAGAGGAGGCATTCACGGTTCGAGTCCCACTACTCCCCTTCCAATCTTATGTTAAAAATGAGTATATGAAATAAGTCCTGACAGATATGATAAAACTTTTACTAAAAAGCATTGAAATGGCATATGTATCAGTGAACAAAATGTAAAGCTATAAAGGAACCTGACATATAATTGTCTGCAGTTAAGCAGCACTTTACCCAGCACAATGTAGTTGCCCATAGCTAAATTGCACTTAACCCAGTGCAATATAGTTGCCCATAGCTAAATCACACTGAACCCAGCACAATATAGTTGCCCACAGCTAAATAACGCTATACCCAGCGCAATTGTTTTGCGCAGAGGTGCGCGCAGCACCAACCCGCGCACCATCGGGCAACGTGGAGCAACGTAGAGCAAATTTGCTTAAACACAGTCACACCCCACTAACCTGTCTGGACAGTAGTAAAATAAAAAGCAATGATAAGGTTTGAACCCAGGACACTGTGCACCATAATCAAAGTACTGAACCACTAAGCCACGCCAGCTTAGGATAAACATCCCCTGTTAACATATATATAGTAATAAAAGGTAGATTAACCATTGCTAAGCAGGGCTGCAGTCAGGCAAGAATATTCAAAAATGGCCAATCACAGAAAAGTGTGGGAAATGCGGCATATTTAAGCCACATAGGCGGAAATACGCGTCATTACTGATTGTAGCTGTCAACTGCAGTTTGGATGACTGGTGTCGGAGAGGGAACACACTTTAGAGCGCAACGCTGGGGCATCGAGGAGTCAAGATACATGGTTTGGCTCCTAGTCCATCGGCATAAGACCTGACTCTTGCAGGCCCATTTCCAAGGAACGGAGTACAAGGCAGAGGCTTGGAACCGGTTGGCTCATGAACTCACCAGTGCCACTGGAATCCCAAGGACTGGTGAGCAGGTCCGTCACCACCATGCAGACCTGAAGAGATGCAAGCAGGACCTTCTGAAACAGTGGATCCAGGAGGCCCGTCAGATGCATGATGCCCCACTACTAAGTAGGTAGCCATGGAATGCAATATGTAAGACAAGCTAATATAGTCTAAATAATGGATAGATATGTCTCAATATCCCTTCATTTACTCCACAGCTGCAGGTGTTCATGCTATGAATCAGCAAGCCTATGCAGATAGGCTGCTAAGGCTACGCCACCAGGCAGGTTAGTAAAGATTCAGCATACACCATTCGTACCATGTGACACATATATGTCTTGTCATGCTATTGAGTGTATAGGTGACATGACACACACTGTGTCCATGTGATGTGTAATGTTGCAGTAGTGTTGTACCATGCCATGTCATGACAGGTGCTGGCATGTCCACATACTGTCCCACACACACCGTAACCACTGTACAATGGGCATGTTAAGCAACGACATGCCATCAGGTAGACATGCACTACTCATCCCATGTGTAAACATTGCATGCATGTGTTAGACCTGTGTCCACAATCATCTGCTGAACACACAGACACTCCCATCAGACATGGCTATCCATGTAACACACAGACACACATCCAGCCATGGTATGTACACCTGTGTGAGATGGTGCAGTGTACACTGCAGAGTGTATGACACTTGCACAGCACTGTCATGTCCATGTACACAGTGCATTCCAGGGTGAGGCCAAACTATTCACAACAGGACACATGCATCAAACACGGGCATAGTGTTATTGGCAAGGGCTGTCAACACACGCACTTTATGCTGTTGGGAAACACACATCCTGCATGTTGACACGTGTGATATCACTGCTTGCCTTGTGATGCTGTACCCCACCAGCACACGCAACTGGGAATGTTCTGGACTGCTGGTGGTGTGTGACTGTGCGTGTGTGTGTTGTAGTGATGAGTGCATTTGTGGGCATGTGTGCCTGTGTGCACGTGTTTGTGTGTGCATGTGTACAAGTGTTCATGTGTGCATGTGTTAATGTGTGCATGGGTGCATGGGTGCATGTGTGCATGTGTTCATGTGTTCATGCATACATGTGTTCATGTGGGTATGCATTCATGTGTGCATGTGTTCATGTGTTCATGTGTTCATGTGTGCATGTGTGCATGTGTTCATGTGTTCATGTGTGCATGTGTGCATGTGTGCATGTGTTCATGTGTGCATGTGTGCATGTGTTCATGTGTGCATGTGTGCATGTGTTCATGTGTTCATGTGCCCATGTGTGCATGTGTGCATGTGTGCATGTGTTCATGTGTGCATGTGTGCATGTGTGCATGTGTGCATGTGTTACAACATCCGGTACAGATGTTAAAGTGTGTTTCCTGTCTCCCTCTCACAGGTCCTGAGGTAATGTTGTATGAGTGCAGCAGGGAACCTGATGTCACTGCCACAACTAGTGGACATGATGATACATGTGATGTGGCACAGGCAGGTTTGACAGGGTGCGTCATTGGTCCACCAGTCAACAGTACACAGCTTTCCACCCCGTCTATGCGCACATACATACTGCCAATACATCCCTCGACACCAATGGCCTTAGCTGAGGAACAGCATACGGTAGGCATTGACCAGGATAGTGTGGTATCAATGGCACACGCAACCCCACACAGCGGCCATGCCCAGACACCTGGAATGGTACCACATAGGCATATGTCCAGGGGTTCCCGTGGGAGCACTGCTCATCATAATGCCCCTGGCAGATGTGCCCCCACAGGTCTCACAACCTCAGGTATGTTCAGGGCTGTAATGCAGGCACAGGCACATATGGAATGGTACACCAGGCAGGGACTTAGGGTGCAGAGGGCCCACAATACCGCTATCAATGACAATATCTGTGACCTTGCTGGTGACATACGTAATTACACCGAGGTCATTGATAGATGTTGGGGGGAGACACTAGATGTCCTCTGTAATCTGATGCCCATGCACCAGAACAGTGCAGGACAGCTGGGACATCGATGTGGATGTATGCCAGCGACTTCATTGGCTGGCAGTCATCGCGGATGGCACACAAGTCCCAGCCACTCCTGTAGTGGCAGTACCAGGCCCAGCACTGTTGGGGCTGGCCTGTCAATAGACCATCCTAGACGACTACGTGCACATGGCTCTAGCCATTCCCAGCAGGGACATGGGTCCAGTCAGCATCCCTCTGCCTCTGATGCTAGTACCCAGTCTGTTGTAGTACCCGATACTGTCCGTGTCAGCCCTGCCAGGCACAGGTACCATGTCCATGGCCAGAGACAGTGATCTGTACAGCCTGGCAGGTACAGTCTGTGGCTGTTCCATCACCTCCCATATTAGGCAGCCACAAGGGGGAACTGTGTGCATGCAGACACACACACATAATCCTATCACCTAGGGCTAACACATACATACACACATCACATCAACACTGACCCATACTGTTCTGTTGTCCCTCTCACAAACACACACACACACACACACACACACACACACACACACACACACACACACACACACACACACACACATACACACACACATGTCGGTTGGATGGGTCAGTGTCGTGCTCTGGCAAACCAATTACACACCCTGTGCATATGATGATACTGTGCCACCTCCTGTCATCTGTGACTGTGATGCAGGAACAGGCTGACATGGTGCTGATGCACAGGGTGACCTCATAGCAGTGTAGCAATGTTAGCATGTTGTCAACAGTAAAGTGTAATGCTATCCTTGTAGGTATATCTGAGCAGGCATGATACATTACAGCCGAGGATATCAATGTAGTATTGTTTACACCAGGGTTAAATCTAAACATGGATTGTCTGCCCATGTGCCACTTGGCTGATGTGTGTGTTGCTGGCAGCATGTGTTGGTGAGTGGCCGGTACATGTGTGAGGTATGCTGCACATATTTGCAGGTGTACATTTGTGAACACGGTGGAGGTGCACTGTCTGCATTTATGTGCATGGAGGACACATAGGCAGGGTGACATGCCCTGTATCACACAGTGTTAACACTTCATATGTCCTATTGGTGGCCAGTATGCATTTCACTACACATATGTTACACCTTGGGTACACATGTGTGTATGACATGGTTTGACACTATGCTGTGGGTGGTAGCATTGATATTGGTCATTGTTTTGCATTCTGGTAGTGTACATGTTCTCAACAGCCTGATCTGAACCAATTGTTGGATGATGTTTTGACAACTGCCACACAACTGTAGGTACACAGTAGCATATGAATCCTTCCGGTACTATACTATACCGGTTATCAGTGTTATTGACTGCCACACATTCCCATGACCACTCCTGTAGGCATGTGTCCATCCTAGGTACTGGCAGACACACTAGGGATATGTCCGTCCACATCTAGTAATGCATACAGTGGCCTACAATGCATTCCCTGGCTTAGACACTCATCCTCCACATGGGTAACATACAGACAGATACATGTTGACCAACCCATGCTGTGAAGCTATGAGCCACCTATAGCATAGTCATCCACATTTAATACTCATGGTATCCTGACAGTACCACATTGGTAGTAGCCCATAACATGTAGCAGGGGTACAGATGTGTGTGTACAGCCACATGTGATGTCATCTGTTCTCTGATATCCACAGTCCCTAACGTATGCTGATGTCTGTCAGTGTATCCCATAAGCAATGAGGGGTCCGTATGCATATCCGCAGAGATGTTGTACACCTATACTGGATGCCCATTATTGTTGGACTGTGTTGTGTTTGAACATGTCTGCGATATGGCCCAAGCATGTCCCCTCACCCACACTATTCTATACACACTGTCATGTGTGTGTGTGATACGGATGTCCTAGGGCACAGACCCCTACAGTGGCCGGCCATGTCAAATACATACATATGTGACCTACGGTCTGTGAAGCAGCAGCAGAGACTGTCAATGGTAACAGATGTATTAGTGTATAAGGCAGACTTCACACCTGTGATGTGATTACAGTCGCATGTACATCAATGTCTTTGCCACACAGTTAACAATTGAGGTCACATGCACTTCTGTGTATTTGCCACACAGATACCTGGCATGTGCATTGCACATACTGTTGTTTTACTGATATGTCATACATTAGTAAAAGCAAAACCCACAACACACTCACAAACAGTTTCACACACACACACTTAGGTATTGCAGGATTCAAGCCCTTACGTAACTATGCTTTGCTACTCGTGTGATACACTTTAACACAGCTCGCTATATGCTTTACTGGGAGTTTGTGTTCCCACTGCTGTATTTGTCGGATGCTGACATCATCAGATCTGACAAAGGGGAATCTACCTCTGTGAATGTGTTTTGCTAGGCTCCAAAAAGGGCACTCCTCTCAGACAGATCACACACATACATTAACACCCCCACGCACTCTGCATTTTGTAGGATTCAAACCCCTACCTAACGATGCTTTGCTACTTGTGAGATATGCATTAACACGGCATGTTATATGCTTTATTGGGTGCTTATGTTTCCACTGCTGTATTTGTGGGTTACTTACATCATCAGATCTGACAAAGGGGAATCGACCTCTGTGAATGTGTTTTGCTAGGCTCCAAAAAGGACACTCCTCTCAAAGGAATTATACACGTACATACACACCCACAATCAGCATTTACAGGATTCAAACCCCTACCTATCTATGTTATGATACTAGTGAGATACACATTTACACAACGCGCTATATGCTTCATTGGCTGGCTTCTAGTCTCCTGCTATATTTGTAGGTTGCTGACGTCATCAGACTGGACATGGTAATGTGTGTGCACTTAGTTTAATGCAATCCCAGGAATGATCCACGTGGGTCAGCAGGTGTTACCAGCTTGTAGAGGACTCCACTATTCATGCCTTGTGTGATCTCTCCGTGGACAAATTGCCATTCCTTCATATGATGATACATATTTATGCACATATTGTTGCTTTGTGGATACGACATGTGTCTGGTATGTTGAGTAGGGGCTATTCAAAGTCTATGTGGGATGTTTGTAGCTCCTTACAGTGATATATGTCCTGGGTGGGTGCCTTGCAAACAGCCCAGTAGGTGTGGGAACCATGTTCTGCCCATGAACATACCACGGTTGGTAGGGTTGTGTGTTTGTCGGCATGCAATAGCTCTGTTCATGACTTCAATCATGATGGACTGCATGGCCTTGCAGTACAGACATCATAGGCTTATGGGACGTTAGTTCCCATGGTCTGCTGTGCACCAACATCTGTGGGGTGTGCCATATGTTGCTGTAACACATTCAACAGTGTCAGATCCGGTACTGTGGGTGGGGCTGGACAGACTGTTCAGGTGCAGGGTATGTTTGTTCTGTAGTTCACTTATGCCACATATAGGGGAAGTATGTAATCCAATTGATGCCATGAATTTGGCTTTGGGTGGTGCTGTATACCCATTCCATGTCTGTTATCTCCTGGTATGATGATAAGGCCTTTTGTCAGTGGGAGGTGGGTATGTATGTATGGGCCTGTCTGACAGGTTGTCGGCATTGTCAGTCAGGTACAGTTGTCCCTGACTCATGGCATATATAAGTGTACATTGCTATAAATGACATATCTGAAGGCAGTGTCATGGTTCTGTCATGACTCATTAACAGATGATCTTTCAATAACACAGACACACATGAGCACTTCACCCCTGTTGAGCTCTTTTATACACTTACCACCCTACTGATCTTATGTGAACTGTCAACAGAGTATGTCATCTTGATATCCCGTCATGTCCGTTGGTCGGTGTCTTGTGTACTCTCCAGTCTGGCACGTGATTATTGGACTTTTGCTGCAATTTTACAACTGCCTCATGTACACAGACATCCATCTCCTCCTCAAAACAAACTCAGTTATATGGGAGGGATGCAACTATATAGACAAACAGGGGGCTGGGCTCTCATGACCCGTGATTGGCACGGTCTATCGGGTGGTGAAGGAAACCACACACACAACTACAGTCTCACGACAGCACAGACAATAGCTTACCACACATTGGAGGCTCTACATATACACAGCCTAAGCAGCGGTGACCTCCAAAGCAGTCTCACTACCAATCACTACCCCACAACATTACACACATATCACATAGTTCACACAGTCAGTGTGCAACACAGTCACTGCCCTTAGGGCTAAGGAACACACCTAATACACTTCTCATGGGTGACTTTAATTGTCAGACACACTAACGTCCCACTCAACAGGCTGTACAAGGCGAAGGTTACTTTGGGCTGTTTGCTGGGTGCCAAGATACACCACATGACACATGCACTCAGGTCACTCCACAGCGAGTACATCTATGGCTCCATCATTGTTCATGCTGGTGTGGATAACCTCAGAAGTTCCTCCCTGGAATACATGACATGTGACTTAGATGAGCTCTCTGTTCATGTCGCCCAGGACAGTATGACCCTGACCTTGCATAGCATCTTACTCTCACCAGGACTGATGTCACAGTATACAGACAAACTGATCACTTATAACAGTTGGCTGACATATTGGCATCATTCAAAGGGGATCCAGTGTCTGTCATCCTGGGGTGACATGCTCGACATGCCGTGTAGTTTCGCCATGGGCGGCCTGCACCTGTCACACCTAGATAACTGTATACTGGATGAGGCTCTTGACACCTCCATAGTGGCTTTTTTAAGCAAAGCTCATGACACAACTCACCTCCATACATGTTACCAGGTAATGGACACTAAGGGTTATGCTGCACAACACCTGCTGTTTAACCCTCAGGTGCACACACTCATGACTCCCCTCAGTATGGGGGATGTCAATATCTGTGCAGTGACAGACACCTGGTTCAGGCTCATGACAGCACAACAGCACTACCAGGTTGTTCTTCATACCATGCGTTTTGGACACATGACTCAGACCGGCCAGCATTACTGGGGGTGTATACATATGCATCACAGATGCACACACCTCCAGGTTATTAGTACTTTATAAAGCATCTGTGACCATTCATGTGCAACTGACTGTGGGCATACCTGCCTTTCAGTTTGTAGCCTGCTATAGTCCACCCTCCCTAACCCAGGTACCACACTCAGTATTCTTGGGAACACTGGGGGATATGTAGGTCTCTCCAACCAACATTGTATTGGGTGACTGCAACTACCCTAACTGTGACTGGGAATACTAGACAGGCACCAACTCCCTCACATGTCTGTTGCTGGTATATATTCACTCAAATGCTATGGCACACCTGATCAACACACCCACAGGTGGAGAGAACATATTGGACATGCTCATCACCATCATGGGGACTCTATGTTCCACACCAGAGGTATACCCCTCATTGGTGAGGTCAGACCATACATTTATCTGACTGGACATCCATATCCCGTCCCCACATCCATAGCAGGTTATCCCTGTGTGGGACTTCTCAGAGCGGATGTCACACTTCTACAAACTGAGGTTGTATCCCACGAAGGCCCTGGGACAGTGGTAAATACATCTCAGACCGCTGATACATTTACGTACGCATTCCCTGGACACCTACTGGAATGCATGGATCGTGCTATCACAGATTCAACATGTCTCACTCCTCCAAAGGCAGGGGTCCTGTCTGGTGGACTCCAGACATTCATAGGCCATACAACATGAAGGGGAGGCTGCTACATGATAGAGCACATTACCAACATGGGAGGACATCTCTGATCAGTACTGGCAGATGGCTATGGTCACTCTTGTATTCATGTAAGGACTGCTGCTAACAGTGATCTGCAACGGGCACTGAGGACAATCACAAGGCCTTCTTTGGTTATGTCGGGAACCTGGGTGGAAACTCAGTGATATGCTGTGAGTTACTGCATATTGACTATACATACACTAACCCACAGACATTGCTAACATCCTGGCAGACAGGTTCGGTGCAAATGTCTCCAACCCCATCCCCCTACACAGCTGCTGTCCATCCCAAAAGGGTGTAGCCTTACAGACATCACAGATGTACAGGTGTTTGCTGCCCTATCCAGAGCAGACATCACTGCATCAATGGGACTGGACAGTGTCCCAGCCTGCGTGTTACACAAGCTTCATGATGACCGTAACCCTCACAGTAGGTCACTGTTCATTTTCAGAGTCACTACTGGCTGTGTACCCATGGAATGGCATACTGCAACAGTGTTCCCGCTCCACAGGGTTGGTGGCACAGTGGACCATTGAGACTGTCACCCTATAAGCCTAGCTAGCCTGGTCTGCAAAGCTTTAGAGTGTATCATCATGGCAGTCATACCCATAGACATAGGGAGCATACTGACATTGGATCCTACATATCTCGCCTTACTTGTGGGCAGATCCTGCCTCTTGACCCTGTTCAACTTCTGTAAACAGTTAACAGGTCCATTGATGTAGAGAAGGATGTCCATATGGCCTACCTGGGACTCACATACACCTTCCACACATTACCCCACTCAGACATTTTACATTAGCTGACCAGCTTCGATATCGACACATATGTCACAGAATGGATTGCTAACTGGTTCAGGGTTCAGACACACATGGTAATCATTGCAAGTGCCATGTCTGAATATACACCAGTTATACATGGCATCCCACAAGGCTCAGTCCTGTGACCTGTCTTGTTCAGTGGATATGTCTCAGATGTACAGGCTATCACAGGAGGGGTATGACTGTCCATGTTCGCAGATGACTGCATACTGGGTGCCATTATCATCTCTCCAGCTGCCACTGGCATCCTCAAATGGGGTCTCACAGGGATGGATAACTGGTGCCAGAGCCATGGTCTATTGCTAAATGCCATTAGATGCATAGTCATCCCCTTTGGGGATTACAACATGGCCACACATTACCATAATGGTGGTAATCCATTATGTATGGTAGGGGTTGTTATGGCTTTGTGGTCATGAGTACTTAGTACTCTCGCCTTTGACATTCACGTTGCCAATGTGGGTAGACAGACCTTCTGTATAGCCCAGCTTATCCCATGAGGTTTCACATCTATATCATGTGGGTTATTGTGCCCCTATAGTCATCAGGCCCATGCTTGGATACAATGCCCCAGTTGGGATGTACATTACCCGACATGTGCAGCAACTGTAATGGACACAGATCACCTCACCAAGTGCATCTAGGGACTCACACTGATGGCCTGCGCACTTCGGCTACCATTTCTCCAGCTATACTCAGTTGTTTAATGCCTACTTGAATGTGATCTATGCCTGTTGTTTACGGACATGTCCAACACAGATGTCATGGACATGGTCCACCTCAGGTTATCCACATCCCTTGGAGTTATATGCTCCAGGGACATAGACCTCAGAATGGATGTTAATAAGACATGCAGGACAGACAGATTGCTATCCCAGAGGCTCCACTCACTGTGGAATGGGATCCCAGTCCTGCATGCGCAGGGCCAACCAATGACTACCTACAGGGGACATCTTGACAAGTGGATGGGTGATCGTATGTTTACTCCTGGGATATCTTCTGTGTCGCTGCTAGACAGGGGCACATTAAAGTAAACATAGATAGGCTATCTTGTGTGACCTACTCATCACAGGCATGGTCTACTAATCTAACAGGGTTGCAATAGCCAAGCACACTCTGGATAGGCTTGGACATGCCCTAGGGTGGATAGCCTAATATCAGCCTCTGGATCTGTGATACTCTTTGTGATGCACATTGTTTAATGATGATATTTATTGCAGGTTTTGTTTCTTCTTTGCTTTCCCACTTTCTATGAACAGCCTGAGTATCTGCAGAACATGATTGGTTTTGACAGGGTTCCTCTATATTATATATGTGTCTGTTGTCATTTAACTGTGTGCACATGTCAGATTGGTGGATAGTGTGATGTTCCTGGGTTAACATATGCAACTGCTGGATATGTGTGGCCCACTGCTGTACTCAGTCATGGCCTAAGTGTGAGCATTCCCAGTTCCGCCTTTCAGTGTTTTATTGCCTGACATTTCTCTCATTTATTGAAGTGTGTGACCATGCCCAGTGTTACCTTTCATTATGTTGCTGTCTGAGGTCCACTACGTTTGTAGATGTGTGTGAGCATGTGCATTATTGACATTTATAATATCTGTGTGTTGAAGATCAGGTTCTATTCTTACTGCAGGGCTCACCTTTGTGTCATAACTCGATGGGGAGTATACTATGCCTGCAGGGTTTCCATGTGATACTTTGCATAGACCTATCAACATTTCTTCATACAGGCTGACCACTGAAATATTGTCGTGGTTTAGTGGTTCAGTACTATGACTATAGTGCACAGTAACCTGGGTTCGAGGCCTGTCACTGCTTTATATTTTCAGAATGAGCAGACATGACTGCTTACGGGCCAGTGGGCATATATGAGTATGTTGGCTTTTGTTCGGACATGCCCAACATAGACCACACTTGTCCAACATTGATTAACATTAACCAACATTGCTGAACGTTGGGCAATATTGGTCAACATTGACCACAGTTGTGCTAGTTAGTGTTTGCAGTTTTGGTTACATGTACTGATTCGTGGTGACAGCTGTTTAGCACTGCTTTATATTGCTTAACAGATGGCAATCATGCCTCGGGTGGTGCTGCAGGGCTGCCTATGTTGGATGCACATACTACACTCCCTATACGTGCTTGAGGACAGGTAGTGTCATGTTAGGCATCCCTTTTACTCTTTGTGCATGTCGGAAAGAGGTATCATTTCCAGGGTACCTACTGGGCCAGTGTATGTGCTATGCGTTGCCTCTTTGCCAAGGCCAGGGCATACTGGGCACGCCTCCTTCTGCATACTGGGGCAGGCTCAGCTTGTTCCTCCTCGGAGTCACACTCTGCCTGTGATGGTCATGGCAATGGTGGGGGGGCTGTTTGGCCCAGATCTATGCTGGTCCTGCTGCAGCTGTTTTCGCAGTACCATATTATGTAGCATAGCACATACCATGACAATTTGGGTACATATAGTTGGTGAGTACTGCAAGGCTCCACCAGATGTGTCCAGGCACCGGAACCATGACTTGAGCAGCCCAAACACACGCTCGATTACATTTCGTGTTTGTGCGTGTGCCTCATTATGGCGTTCCTGTTAGGTGTGTGTGTGCATTTCTGATGGGTATCATCAGCCATGGCTCCAGTGCATAGCCAGTATCCCCCACTAGCTGGTAGCTTCCAGGCAGCCAGCACACACATTCAGTATTATGCCCTGGGCATCACACACAACCTGGCAGTTGATGGAGGGGAAGCCCTTGTGGTTAAAGTAGACCATACGCGCTCATCAGCTGGTGCTTTGATGCATATATGCGTGCAGTTGATTGCACCCACTACCTCAGGTTATTCCGCTATTTGCTGGAAGTGACGCATATTGCTGGCCAGTACCTCATGGGAATTGGGGAAGTATACATGATCACCGACATGTGCTGACATGGCATCCAGGAACTGGTGCAGTACCCTGGATGCTGATGCCTGTGATATCTCCATCATATCACCAGTTGATCTCTGGAAGGTACCTGTTGCTATTATTCTTAGGCCAACACATACCTTGGTTTCCACTGGGATGGGTTCCCCTCTGTTGGTTCTGTGTGTGAGGCGTGGCCTGCACAGCTCAACAATTTGCTGCATGAGGTGTCTATCAACTCTATAGCGCTCCACTATCTCCAGCTCATGAGGCTCCTGATAGGTTACCCTGGACCTGTACACTCTTCTCCGTCTCCTCACTGTGGGTTGTCCAGCAGCATTTGCATTGTCACCACCCTCAGCTTGTTACATATGTTGCCTTATAACAGCAATGGGAGCCCCTAACATTTCTTTGTCTCAGTAAAGCTTTTTCAGTTTTCACTTCTATTAGCTTTCTGCAGTGTTGCAGTGTCTCTGTGGGAAACATTGTGGAATGTTGTTTGCAGACTGTTAAGTGCTGGGCTGGGCTAGTGTACTGCCTGTGTAATTGCCTGATTCTGATTGTTTTCACCTGCTAGCTCTGCTAGTACTCCCTGGTTAGCTTCCTACTATTTGTTGTGCTTCCTTTTCCCTTTCTGTTTCCTCAGGGGGCAGCGCCGCACAAACAAGCGCTAACACACGCACACAGGCTCACACGCAAGCACACATGCTTACACGGATTAACACTTGCTTATTCTTGCTAAAACATGCACACACTGGTGCATACACACTTACACAACTTTATACAACCTTACACATGCTTACTCCGGCTTAAATGAGCTCACATAAGTGCACACGCGCGCACACAGTCTTACTCGGTTCTACACGTATGCACATGCGCGCATACACATTGCAAGCACTTCTACAAGAAACGTTGGTGTTATCCACGGCATACACCTTCAATTTCTTGCCTTTAGCTGGGATACCTGTTGACACACCTCTTCCAGCGATGGGCAACTGACAGCATACACGTGCCACTCTGATCCAATGAGATTCACTTCTATCATACATACCCCCCTCGTGATGTCACCTATCTTCTTCTCTGATACTCCCCTTATCCTACTCCTACACTCCACTGACTGTGCTCATTTGCTATGTAAACTTGGTATTCACTATCCTGACCCTCATTTGCATAGAATTGCCTACGAATGCTTGGTTACATGTCTTAGACTAAGCTTCCCCCCTTAGAAACCTCTACTCGGTAGCCATGTTGTCTTTGGACTGACATTCCTTTGCATTATAATTTAGGTATTACTATGAAATCCACGTTTGTGGATTTTAATTCTTGTTTTTCGGGTTTTTAGAGTGCACCGCATTTGCGCGATGCTGCGCTATGCTTAAACATCGGCAATTGGGATAAAAAAATATTTATTTTATTTTTATTTTGCATCAGTGAACATTGCCAATGGCCGTGTTTTTGGCCATTGGCATGCTTCCTCCACTGGATGCATCCTTTTTTGGAGCTGTCACGGCTCCGTTTTGCTATTTTCAGAACCGTACTCAGTTGTCAACTCAGTACATTTTTGCAAATAACACTAGTCTTACTTGGACAGGTTTGGGTTTCCTGGATCACAAATTTACCTCATTTGCATAGCTTTCAGCAGCAAATGAGGTAATTTGCATATCCTAGCCCTGTCCGTTTAAGACTTGTTTTGGGAGCTCTGTTACACGCCCCTGCCGGCTGTTCCTGGATCTCTCGGCAGACATGTTGGCTGCATGGTGTCTTACTCTACTCTTAGACTCTGTGCAAGCCTTCATGAATCCGGCCCAAAGAATATACAAAAGTAGGTAAATTAATACAACAGAAAAATGAGAAAGCATGGAATAAAAAAAAGAAAGAGATTAGCAATACACTTGTGAAAATATATTACTATGAGCACATTTTATTGAAATTGTTATATCATTTATAAGTGACTGGTTAAGCCAAAAGTTATATATGGAGAGTGGTATAAAGCAGGGATTTCCAGTGAGTTATATACTCTTTGCATTGCTTATGAATGTGTTAGTATGTGAAATAAGTTACAAAATGAATGAGGCAGGGTATATAAGACCCGAAGGGTTAAGAATTCCAGTTTTGTTACCATAAACTGATAACATTACAATATTTTCAGAAAAACAAAATTTGGATAAAATAAGTAATAATTCGGACATATGAGTATCTAGAGGTGATAAAGATGGCTTTGTTTGCTAGGTATAAAATTTGGGAATAAAAATGTAAGTAGAATTCAATGGTGAAAAAAAAACAATAGAAGAAATAACATAGACCCATCTTTTCTGGAGATCATATAAATTATCATTCAGAAAAAAAAACTTATTTGATAAAGTCAGTACTGATGAGGAAAATAGCATACTTAGCAAGTGTTTGTATGCTGTCAACAGTATTTGAAAATGAATTATTGCAGATATTTTTCAATTAATATGGAGTTCTAGATTAAACCCAGTAAACAGAGGAGTTTTATATGCAAATAAAGAAGAAGAGTTAATTAACCCAGTGGTATATGCTGCTTCATTAAATGTTTAAAAAATGTAAAAGTGGATAAATAAAAGATGTGAGATTAGTAGTAAAACTGTATAAACATAAGTATGATAAATTTTAGGGTATGGTAAGAAGGAGCAAAAGAGAAAAAGACTGTAAAAATGAAGAAATAAAATGTTACCAAGAAAAATACTTTTCTGGAAAATAAAAGTTGATGATATAGAAACAGATAGAAAAGTACAGTTTAAGAATGTAATGATAAAACATTACTATGTAAAACCATGGGGAAATCTAACAGATGAAAAATAATTAAACCTACAAAAATAATAAGCAAATGGTGAAATTGGAAAGCAGAATGTCAATATTTTTGTGGAGACTGGTAATAGATAAATTGCCAGAAAAAGGAAATATGTTATATAAAAAGAAAAGTGATAGAATATGTTTATATTGTCAAGAAGAAACTACAGAACATGTGATTTTGAAATGTAAAAGAGGAAAAACATTATGGGGAAAACTAAATAATGAAGATTTTTATAAAGATATAAAAGAAATGTATAAAATAAACATGGACATGATTAAATAAGGATATTAAAAGAATAGAAGTAAAGAATAAGTTAATAGTATAGATAAAAAGTTATTTTATGTTATATGGGTTATATAGAATAAAAAAAATAATATATTTTTTAATGGTAAATGGAGTTTAGCAACAATATTAAGTAAAATCAGATGATGTTTATGGAAATGGAGGGTGGTCTAATAGGGATGAAAATTTAGTATGATTGCAAAAGAAATTATGAATATGTGTAAATAGATTTGTATATTTATATATTTGTACATATGTAAATATTTGCAAATGTGGAAATATTTTGTAAATAAGAGTTATTTTTGTATATAAATAAAGAGCCTCTACTCTACATGTTGTGCAGGGGACATAATAGCTGAGTCACTTCATGCTTCCATTCCGGGTGCAGTGGTGGCCCAGAGAAGCAGGGAGCAACATGGACAGTCAGCTTGTAGGTATTAAGAACAAGGTTTCAGAATCCTTGCAAGCTTGAATGAGTAGTTGCAAGGATGAAGGAGGTGTGTCTGGGGATAAATTAACACCAATATAGTCATTAGTAAAAACGTTGGAGGAGCAGAAGGCATTCAAGCCTTCTAGCAGTTATATTGAAAAAGAAGGAGATGGAGTCATTGCTGAAAGTGTAAAGGCATCTGAACTGTCACAAGATTTAGAAAAAATATTTCAGAGGCAGTTTCTGAGGAAGAGAGCAAGAGTCATGGTGGATATATTATTACAACCCTCAAGTGAAGAAAATTGTGAGATGCTGTACTTCAAGAATTAATTGTAGAGGGGGCGTGGCCAAGGATGAACACAGGATAGCAGCAGATTTCTTCAGCTCCACCAATTTCATTACACTGACAGGAATTAATTACTTAAAAAATTAATTTTTGAAGTAATTTTCTTTCTAAATACGTTTGTTTTATATAGTTCTTGAACTATCCCCGGGATTCATGAACCTTGCGCCAGGCGCCAGCATAGCGTCGGCGTTATAAAGCCAAATATGGCCACCGAGCAATTCAGGTATGAAGCAATCCCACGTGCACTACTGGCGTGCGCCGGACCTGCGCCGCCCCCGGCGTAGGTATGCTAATCACACTGTGTGCGGTATTGCACTATGCAAATGAAGGCAAATAGCGATTCACGAAGTGGGGCATGCGTAGCGTAAGGGCACGGCAATGTAAACCGAAAAAAATGGTTTACATTTACCCAAACATGACCAAGGAGTAACGGAAGGCTGTCAACGTCAGGTATCATACAGGTGCAATATGCCAAAGGCGAAAGGCACCGAGAATGTCCAAAGAAAACATGCACAAACTGTAAATAATGACAAAATGTCGTATGTAGAAACCACAGCAGAACCCCGGATATGTGTACAGAAGGTGCAAAGCAATGAAATAATATGACAATGTCCTAAAAGAGCTGTATAATACACATCAGCTGTACAGCCACCACACACCATAGTATGTATGGAAAGCCTCAACCCCAGCGCAAGGGTTGTCAAGGAGTGGTGGCAGTGTTCGGCGCCGTAACCATGTATTAGCAGTCAATGCCATGCAAATGAGGCAGATAATAGTGAATCGCAAAGCTGGCGGTGTAAGGATGGAGCAAGCGAGCGGTACTACACCGAGGAGTGGCCTACACGAGATACATGTCAATCGCAGAGGGGTGTGCCACTGTAGGAGGAAGCATATTGGAGGCCAGCAAACCTGGGCTTTACAATGCACATCACAGCAGCAGGACCGGCGTGTGAGGAAATAGATGCGCTGAGAGTACATAATGCGTGCACAGATGCATGTGCATGTTCCCCAACCCAGTCATGTGACGGCCTCCCCGTCAACAACCTCGGACATAGGAAGGTAATGCGGAGAATATGAGGAAATGCGGAAGCAGTGTAATTGGAGCCGTAATGAGCAATCAACACCAATCAATCCAGGAAGGTCAAACGGCGGCAGCCGACAACTCTGTATGCAGACTCCTGCATAATGGGAAAGGGGAGGCATATGAATGCAAAGATAGTAGGGGATGTAGTAGAAATGCAAAGAACAAAGAACCGAAATAGCACAGCCAAGTACAGAGGTAGCATAACTGCGGCTGCAGATAAAATGCATCATATGCCATGTGCCTGCAGGATGCAGTAATGTAAGATGCAAAGCTAAGCCAATGCAGGCAACTGTAATGTAACACTAAAGGCAATACCGTTGCAGTTGCAACAGTAAAACACCGAAAATAATCCATGGATACGGCTGCACAGACACACCCAATGACATCACCGGGTATACAGCACAACAGTATAAAGTGTGAATGCACACAACACACAGCGCGATTTCCCAAACGCCGCACCGTAGAGTGTAAACACACGGGGAACTTTTAATATGTATATGGTGGGTGCCGCCGTGGCCGTGATGCATAGGTATGTGGCAGAGACAGACAGAGTTGCGGAGGACGGTGCCGACAACTACCGTAGGCCTCACAGGAGAAGGAGAGTGTTCAGACCAAGGGTGACCTACCAGGGGCTGCAAGACCTGGAGATAGTAGAGCTACAGGGTGGACAGGGACACGTTACAGCAAATAGTGGAGCTGTGCGGCCGCCTGAGAACAAGAGACAACAGAGGGAGCCCATCCCAGTGGACACAAAGGTATGTGTGAGCTTGCGAATACTGGCTACAGGTACCTTTCAAAGGCCAACCGGGATATAATGGGTATCTCACAGGCATCAGCATCTAGGGTACTACACCAGTTCCTGGATGCCATGTTACGACATGCCC
>NC_056740.1:319970601-320010067 GCF_019279795.1 Protopterus annectens | reverse complement strand
CTGTGAGTGTAAATGCTGCTGGGGGCAACCCACTGTGTGGAGACGGAGAAGAGTGTACAGGCCTAGGGTAACCTACCAGGGGCTACATGAGCTGGAGATAGTGGAGCGCTATAGAGTGGACCGAGACCTCATGCAGCAAATTGTTGAGCTGTGCAGGCCACGCCTCACACACAAAACCAACAGAGGGGAACCCATCCCAGTGGAAACCAAGGTATGTTTTGGCCTAAGAATATTAGCAACAGGTACCTTCCAGAGATTTCACAGGCATCAGCATCTAGGGTACTGCACCAGTTCCTGAATGCCATGGCAGCACATATCGGTGGTCATGTATATTTCCCCAATTCCCATGAGGCATTGGCCAGCAATATGCGTCTCTTCCAGCAAATAGTGGAATACCCTGAGGTAGTGGGTGCAATAGACTGCATGCACATTCGCATCAAAGCACCAGCCGGTGAGCGGGGTGGGGTTTACTATAACCACAGGGGTTACCCCTCCATCAACTGCCAGGTAGTGTGTGATGCCCAGGGCATAATAATGAATGTGTGTGCTGGCTGCCCTGGAAGCTACCATGACTCCCATATCTGTCATCTGTCACAGCTGTACCAGACATTTGCCAATGGGGACATCCCCCATGGTCACCTAGTGGGGGATGCTGGATATGCACTTGAGCCGTGGCTGATGACACCCATCAGAAATGCACACACGCCTGAACAGGAACGCCATAATGAGGCACACGCACAAACACAAAATGTAATCGATCGTGTGTTTGGGCTGCTCAAGTCATGGTTCCGGTGCCTGGACACATCCGGTGGAGCCTTGCAGTACTCACCAACTACATGTATCCAGATAGTCATGGTATGTGCTATGCTACACAATATGATCCTGCGAAAACAGCTGCAGCAGGAGCAGCATAGGGCCAGGCACAACAGCCCCCCACCATTGCCAAGGCCATCACAGGCAGAGTGTGACTCAGAGGAGGAACAATCTGAGCCTGCCCCAGTAGGCAGAGGGAGGCATGCCCAGTATGCCCTGGCCTTGGCAAAGAGGCAACGCATAGCAGATACGCTGGCCCAGTAGGAACCCTGGTAATGATACCTCTCTCCAACATGCACAAAGAGTAAAAGGGATGCCTAGCATGACACTACCTGTCCTCAAACATGTATAGGGAGTGTAGTATGTGCATCTGACATAGGCAGCCCTGCAGCACCACCTGAGGCATGATTGCCATCTGTTAAGCAATATAAAGCAGTGCTAAACAGCTTCCACCACCAATCAGTATATGCAAACAAAATTGCACACACTAAGTAGCACAACAACAGGCAATGTTCAGCAATAATGTGCACTGTCCAGCAATGTTGGGCAACACTGAGCAATGTTCTGCAAGTCTGGTCAAATGTGTGTATAAATGTTCATCAAAAGCAGGTTAACAGGTTCATATTTGCTTCACTTACCCTGAAGCAGTCTGTTTTGCCATGTATGAAAATATGAAGCAGTGACAGTCCTCGAACCCAGGATACAGTGCACTATAGTCAGAGAACAGAACCATTAAACCATGACAGTATGTCAATGGTCAGCTTGTATGAGAAAATGTTGATAAGTCAATGCTAAGTATCTAATGGAAACCCTGCATGCATAGCATAATCCCTGTTGAGTCAAGACACAAATGTGAGGCCTGCAGTAAAAATAGAACCTGATATTCAACACACATATAGTATAAATGTTAATATTGGTAATGTTCACACACAGCAACAAACGTAGTGGACCTCAGACAGCAACATACTGCAAGGTCACACTGGGCATGCTCACACACTTGAAACTATGAGACAAATGTCAGGCAACAAAACACTGAAAGTCTGAACTGGGCATGCACACACTTAGGAAAGTACAGCAGTGGGCCACACTTTTGGGTTGTGTTTAACCCAGGAACCTCACTATTCACCAATCCCCCTGTGCACACATTTATATGACAACAGACACATAAAAATATAGTAAACCCCTGTCAAATCAAATATGTTCTGCAGAAACCTAGGTTGTTCATAGAAGTGGAAAGCAAAGAAGAAACAAAACCTGCAAACAGAAATCACTAAAAAATTGTGCATCCTGAACATTAGCATAGGTTCAGAGGTGACACTAGGCTATCTGCCCTAGGGATGTAAAGCCTAGCCACAGTGTTTTTGGGCCCTTGAAACCCCTGCAGTTCAGTAGACTGTGCCGGGAATAGTAGGTCACAAAGATATCCACATATGTTCAGGCATTTGCCTCTGTCTAGCAGGACCCATAAGATATCCCAGGGTAAACATACAATCACCCCCCCACCTGTGAAAGATGTCACCTGTAGGTGGTCAGTGGGTCGGGCTTTGTGGACTGGGTTTACATTAGTGTGGACCTCTGGGAGGCCCTCCAGCATGTCCTATTAACAGGCATTTTGTCCCGGGAGCATGTAGCAAGGGACTTGATATCCTGAGGTGGAGTTCCAAAATTTCTGTGATGGATATGGCATCAAAGAAACAGGCACAGACTCATCCAAGTAGGCAGGGCAACTGGGGAGAGCTAGTTACCATAGCCAAACTGTGCATACCATCTGGGGAGTCCCTAGACCCCTTGGTTTTAAACAGTGTACAGTCCATTTACCTGCAGGTTTTTAAGGTAAAACCCAAATGGGCATTGTATCCAAGGTGAGATAAAAAGGGCACAATGACCCCACCTGATCTGGAGTAAACCATAGGGGATAAGGTTGCCCAAATAGAAGGTTTTCCCAAACCCACTTGGCAATGAATGTAAAACAATTTACTAATTTTCATGCCCCCAAATCAAAAAACCACACACATGAAATGATGAACCTATGTGGTAATGTGGGGCAATGTTACTCCCAAAAGGGGGATGACTATGCATCTAAAGTAAGGCTGTAGGCCATGGCTCTGGCACCAGTCATCCATCTCTGTGAGACCCTTTGAGGATCCCGGGCCAGCTGGGAGTTGATTATGGCACACAGTTTGCAGTCATCTGCAAACATGGTCATCCCATATTCCCCTGTGTTAGCCTTGTATCAGAAATATATACGAACAAGAGAGGTCCCAGGACTGAGCCCTGTGGGATGCCATGTAACTGGTGTATAGTCAGACATGGCACCTGCAATACTGACCATGGGGGTGCTATCCATGATCCAGTTAGCAATCCAGGAATTTGTGAAAGATATTGAACCGGTGATCAAATGTGTAAAGGCCAAGGGGGTTTATTGTGTAAGTGGGGGCGGGCCCCAGGTAGGCTGTGTGGACAACCTTGTACTATGGACCTGTTAACTGTTTAAAGACATCAAACATTCAAGAGGCAAGATTGCCCACAACA
This sequence comes from Protopterus annectens, assembly GCF_019279795.1. Taxonomy (NCBI): domain Eukaryota; kingdom Metazoa; phylum Chordata; order Ceratodontiformes; family Protopteridae; genus Protopterus; species Protopterus annectens. The sequence continues at coordinate 320,006,722 of NC_056740.1, read as the reverse complement.
ACCCCAAAATTTGTGTAGGATCCAGTGTCTGTAGGTTCAAATGTCATGTGTATGGTCCATGATGAACACCCATAGCATAGCAGACCAGGTAGTTAGGCATAAAATGCGATAATGCCCGGGGCCTTCACCAGCACTTTTGGGGAAACCACTTTTTCCCCCATTCCATGGGTACACATCCTGTAGTAACTGTGATATTGAACAGTGACATAATGGGGTGTGTTTGTCATGAAGTGTATCCCACAGTCAGGGACACCATCTGGTCCCATTGATGCTGTGTTGTCTGTTATGGGGGGGGCAGCCCCACCTGTTCTGTGATGTCAGGAGGTTACACCCTGTTGTGAGGGAAAGTGCACTGCAGGGGATGGTGGGGAAACTTTCCCCCACTGAACCTGTTTCCAGGATTTTTGGCAATGTCAGTGGGTTCAGTATCATTTGTAATTATGCAGTAACTCACAGCATTTTGGTGATTTCCCCCCAGGTCCCTGACATAACTAAAAAGGGCCCTTTGTGATTGTCCACAGTGTCTGTTGTGCCCTTAGGTGGGCCATAGGGGAAATTAACAACTGATCATAGCTATACCATAGTACTGATCAGAGATGCCTTCCAGATTGGGTTTTCCAAATGTAGTGGCCTCCCCTGATTGTCAGTAATGGCGGGGTCCAGTAGACAGGTCCCCTGCCTTGGAGGAGTGGGGTTTTGTTATCTGGGATAGCACCATCCAGTCCAGTAGGTGTCCATAGAAGGGTTTGTAAAGTTTGTATTTGTCTGAGCCGTATTAACACTGCCCCAGGGTCATTAAAGGATACCACCTGTTTGTACAAGTGGATGTTTGCTCATGAGAGTTCACTGAGATCACATAGGATGTGTGTGGGGATGGGATATTTTGTCCAGTGAGTAATGTATGTTCTGACCTCAACAATGGGGGTATATCTGGTGTGGAACATAGAGTCCCCATGTTGGTGATGATCAGGTCCACATGTATCCCCTGTGGGTGTGGACCAGGTTGTCCCCTAGCATTGAGTGTAACAATCTTAGCAACTGTTGTGCCGGGGTGTCACTGCTTGAGTAGTATCCCAGTCAATGTTTGTGTATTGAAGTCACAAATATAATGGTGTTTGGTGAGACCTTAAACCCCCAGTGTTCCCAGGAATAATGCCTGTTGTGCCCAAGTTTGGGAGTGTGGTCTGTAGCAGTCTACAAACTGAAATGCAGTTTGCCCCCTCAGTTGCACTTTGTAGGGTCAATGCTTTGTGATGCTACCAACCTGGAGGTGTGTGTATGGGGTGTATATGGAACCCCCCCTATTGTTTTGCCCAGACCAGTCCTGTGTCTGAAAACATGGTATGAGAAAACATTTTAGTGCTGCTGTGTTTTGTGAGCCTGAACCAGGTGTTTGTTACTGCACATATATCGACATCCATACTGATGTGAGTCCTGAGTGCATGAGGGGTTACATCATTTGTTAAACCATCCCCTTGTTTCCCCTGTAAGTCTATGGGGGTTTTTTTGTGCTTAAAAACCACTATGTTTAAGGGCCCAGTCTGTGAAAGCCTAGGGTGACGGGTTGCATGCCCATAGAAATGTACATGGCATGTTGAGCATGTAATCCCAGGCTGACAGACACGGGACCCCCTGTGAATGACAAATATGTTAGGCAACTGTTAAAATAAATATCATCTGTATACTGTGACATAATTGGTGGGGGTAAGATGCTACACAAGGTCAGGGTCATACTGTCCGGGGCTACATGATGAAACCCCCCAAGTCTCTGTCATGTAGTCCAGGGAGGAATGTCTGAGTGTACACACTGGAATGCTCAATGATGGAGCCATATGCACTTGCAGGGGAGTGACAACAGTGCATGTGGGGCTTTCCTGGCCCCCAACACAGCACAAAGTGACCTTCACCTTGTTCAGCCTGGTGAGTGGGAGTCGGGACTGACAATTACACTCACCTAAAAAAGTGTATGAGGTGTGTTTTTAGGCATAAGGGCAGTGACTGTGGGGGCACAATGACATTGTGAACTATGTGATATATGTGTGTATTGTTGTGTTAGCGGGTGTGTTTTCTGCTTTGGATGTCTCAGCTGCTTATGCAGAGTACAATTAGATCCCCAAGTATGTCATTGTGTGTCAATGTATGGTTTGTTTGTTGGTCATGTGTGACTGATTGTGGTGTGTGTGGTTACCTTCACCACCTGATAGACTGTGTCAGTCATGGCCTGGGAGACCCCTCCTGTCTGTCTAAAAGTTGCACCTCCCACAGATATATGACTTTGTTGGTAGGAGGACAGTTTTCCTGTGTACATAAGGCAGTTGTAACAATGCATAACCCCCAATATGCACCAGCTGGACTGAGAGTACAAAAAACCGATTTTGGACATGCCAGATATGATGATGAATACACTGTCGACTGATCACAAAGGATCAGTAGTGTGTTGTGTGTAAAAGAGTATAACAGGGTTTTATTTAGGTTTGATGTTGCTGTAAAGATATTCTGCAAAGGAGTACAGACAGAAACATTACCCCTTTCTTTATTGGAGAAAAATGTACAGTCATATATGTCCTGAGTCAGGGTCAACTGTACCTTTTACAATGTCAACATCCTGTCAGACAGGCCCATACATACATACCCATTTCCCAGTGACAGAAGGCCCTAACATCATACCAGGAGATATACATGTAGAATGTGTAAATGGTCCCCAAAATCCCAAAAGGAAAATCAGGGATAACAATGTTTCATATGTGTCAAAAGGGAACCGGGAAAAAAAGACACTGCCCCTGAACATTTGGGGAGCCTCACACTCCTACAGGATTTTAAAAACCATTGAATGTGTTACAGCTACATGTGTCACACCCCACAAGTGTTGGTGCACAACACACCATGGGAACTACATTCGGGGCCGAAATGCTAGTCCATGTAGTCCATCATGATTGCAGTCAGGAACAGAGATATGAACCGACAAACACACAACAAATTGTGGTATGTTAATGAGCACGGGTTTTCCCCCAAACCTGCTGGATAACTTGCAAGGCAGCCACCCAGGACAAACACCGACAGGAAAAAAGGTCCCACATAGACCTTGAATAACCAACATCACAGAAAACCTATCCTAATGTGTTTGCACAAACAAACACATTCACAAATTTAGGTTTAAAAGGGCCCCCAAGGGAAGTTAGTCAGTATGACCCATGTGTTATCCACAAAACCATTTTTGACTTTGGGGGGAATATGTGGGACGGGCCACCCCTATGAATTGTGTATTCCTGTTCAAGATGTTCATCCCTCTGACCCAAAAAGTTCTTTTGTGGGATTAAAACCTGTGCACACAAAAAACCATGTCCAGTCTGATGTCAAACCACAAAAAATAGCATGTGAATGGGCCCCCCCAAAAAAGCATATAGCATGTCATGTTAATGCATGTCACACTAGTATCATAATATAGCTAGGTATTTGAATCCTGCAATTGCTGAGTGTGTGTGTGTGTGAGATTGGCTGTGAGAAGAGTAGCCTTTTGGAGACTGGGGAAAATACACAGTGGTGAACCCCCATTGCCAGTGTGATGATGTCAGCATCCTACAAATATAGCGAAATGAATGCACCCAGTAAAGCAGATAGCATGTTGTGTTAATGGTAACTCACTAGATCATAACATAGGTAGATGGGGGTTGGGAATTTGTAATTGCGGGGTTTATGTGTCTGTGTTTTGGTTCTTTGAGAAGAGTGGCCTTTTGGAGACGGGAAACAAAGGGTGAACCCCTTTGCCAAGTGTGATGATGTCAGCATCCTACAAATAGAGGAAATGAATGCCCCCAGTAAAGCAAATACCCATCGTGTTAATGTAACTCACTAGATCATAACATGGGTTAGGTAGGGTTTGAACCCTGCAATTGTTAAATGTGTGTATGTGTCTGTCTGTTTTTGAGATTGGCTGTGAGAAGAGTGGCCTTTTGGAGACTGGGAAATAAAAGGGGTGGTAACCCTTTTGGAATGTGATGATGTCAGCATCCTACAAATAGAGGAAAAAAACACCCAGAAAAAGCAAATAGCTTCATATTAATGGTAACTCACTAGAATTCATGGGAGGGGTTTGAATCCTGCTGAGTGTGTGTCTGTGTGTGGGGAGATTGGCTTTGAAAAGGAGTGGCCTTTTGGAGACTGTGGAAAACACAGAGGGTACTTTCCTTTTTGGGAAGTGGGGATGATGTCAGCATCCTACAAATAGAGGAAAAATGCCCCCAGTAAAGCAATAGTGCGCCATGTTAATGCATTTTCTCACTAGTTTTCATAACATAGTTAGGTGGGGGTTTAAATCCTGCAAATGCCAAGGGGTGTGTGTGTGTGTGTGTGTTGTGTGGGGGATTTTTGAGGGGAGTGGCCTTTTGGAGACGGGGAAAAACACTTTAAAAGAGGTACATCCTCTTTGGAAAGTCTGATGATGTCAGATCCTACAAATATTCAAGGAAAAAGAAACCACCCAGTAATGCATAAAAGGGGTTTGTGTTAATGCATATCTCCAGTAGCATAACATAGTTAGGTAGGGTTTGAATCGGAAGGGCCCTTTTTGAGACTGGAAATAAAAAAAGAGGTACATTTTTTGGGAAAGGGGATGATGTCAGCATCCTACAAACAGAGGAAAAAGAATACAGAAAATAGTGTGTTGTGTTAATGCATCCTCTGTCATAACATATTTAAGGTGGGGGTTTAAATCCTGCAAATGATGTGTGTGGGGTTACAGGTGGTCAATGCAGTGTGGGTTTTGTTTTTACAACAGTATGACATATGTTTCAAACAGTATGTGCATTGCACACATGGGGTATCTGGAAAATATAATATGTGTACATGTGACCTCAATCAGTACATAGGTGTGAAGCCTGCATACTACATGAATACATTTGAAACCCTTTTGAAAATTGTGCCGCTGCTTCTCAGATCATAGGTCACATATGTATGTTTTGGGCCCAAAACTGGCCAATGTAGTGACCCCTAAAGGGCATCTGCCCACACACCCCTGACAGTCTGTAGAGTACTGTGAGTGAGGGTAATTTGGGGTATATGTCAGACATGTTCATACACAACAACGACTGGCAATAATGGACAGTCATTATAGGTGAACCAGCCCTGTGGATATGCATGCAGGCCCCTAATGTGTTATGTGAAACACGAGGGACCCCACAATACCTATGGATATGTGGATACCAAGGGACAGATGACATAACACGGGCTGTCTGTACACATTGGTACCCAACATACATGTTGGGGCTACCACCTATGTGGTACTGTCGGGATAGTATGTATAGAATGTGGATGACTATGCCATAGACGGTTTCTGCTATACAGCATGTATTGGGCAACAGGTATCTGTCTGTATGATATCCTTGTGTAGGATATGCATCCCATCCGGGGAAAGCAGTGTAGGCCAATGCATGCATTTCCAGATGTGGATGGACATATCCCTAGTTGTTTGGGGTTATGAGGTGTGGTCCCAGGAATTTTGGGTCAATACCACTGGTTACTGTTATAGTATAGTACTGGAAGGATCCAACTGTTACTGAGTTCCCTACAACTGTGGTCATTTGTCAGGACATCATCTAATGATTGGTTATAGTCATGCTGTTGAGGTGGTGTATACTACCAGACTGCAGATCATTGACAGATATCAACGGGATCACCCACCATAGTGTCCCAAACCCCTGTCATAAAACATGTGTACCCATGTTAGTACATATCTGTAGTAGAATGCATACTGGCCATCGAAAGATACCATGAGATGTTAACAATGTGTAGAACAGGGTATGTCACACATCCCCATTTTCCACTATGCATGTACATGCAGACAGTGCACACACACCATGTTCACAGATGTACACCTGCTAATTTGTAATGCACACATCACACACTTCCACTCACTAACACATGCTGGCAACACTGTACACTTCAGCCAAGTGGCACATGGGTGGACAATACATACTCAGACCTAACACTGGTGTAAACAATGCCTGACTATCAGAGCTGTGATGCATAATGCCTGCTCAGATATACCTACAAGGATATCAGTTACACTTCCTGTTGGCAACTTGCTACTATTGCTACACTGCTTTAAAGTCACCCTGTGCATCAGAACCATGTTAGCCTATTCCTGCATCAATGTGACAGATGACAGGAGGTGGGACAGGTATCATCATATGCACAGGGTGTGTTGTAGGTTTGCCAGAGCCCACATTGACCCATCCAAATTTTTTTGTGTGTGTGTGTGTGTGTGTGTGTGTGTGTGTGTGTGTGTGTGTGTGTGTGTGTGTGTGTGTGTGTGTGTGAGGGACAACAGTACGCATGGGCCAATGTTGATGTAATGTGTGTGTATTTTGAGCCCTAGTTGTATGGTTTAAAAGTGTGTGGTTTCAAACTCCACCATGTGGCTGCCATATAAGGGGGTTTTGGGACAGCCACAGACTGTACCTGCTAGGCCATACAGATCACTGTCTCCGCCATGGACACAGTACCTGTGCCTAAAGGGGGGCTAGGGCAGTATCGGGTACCAACCCTGACTGGGTGCTATCATCAGAGGCAGAGGTATGATGACTGGACCCATGTCCCTGCTGGGACTGGCCAGACCAGGGACCCTGGTCTAGTAGGACAGGGCAATGGACAGGCCAGCCCCAGCATTGCTGGGGGTGGTACTGCCACCAGGAGGGGGGTCTGTGGTCTGTCCCAAAGGATGCCGTGATGCTTTTCTGGCATGCATCGCGCCCGGCCCTCATCCTTCCCCACATGGTCCTGGCTCATGGCTAACACATTGTGGAGGGCATCTAATTCCCCTCCAATGGCTATCAATGACCTCGGGGTAATTCGGATGGCACCGGCAAGGTCACGGATGCTGTCATTGATAGCAGTGTAATTGCCCTCTGCTCCCTTAGTCCCTGTCGGGTGTACCATTCCATACATTTTGCCTGCATTACAGCCTGGAATATACTGGAGGTTGTAATACCTCCAGGGGCACGTCTGCCAGGGGGAATATGACCAGTGGTGCTCCCCCCAGAACCCCCGGACCCCCCCCTATGTGGTACCACTCTGGGGCTATGGCTGCTGTGAGGGGGTGCAGGGCCCGGGGACCACACTCTCCTGGTCAATGCCAACTGTATGCTGTCCCTCACGGCCATTGGTGAGAGGGATTGGGGAGTATGAGGGGCATAGATGGGGTTGACCACTGTGTACTGTCGATTGGTGGACCAACGACAGACCCTGTAGACCTTCCTGTGCCACAAACATGTCTCATCATCTCCCCTATTAGTGGCGGGGACATCAGGTTCCCCTGCCCCAGCCCCCCAACTCAGCACCTGTGGAAGGAAGACAGGAAGACACCTGTACATGATGTTAGCACACATGCACACATCCCCATGAACACATGCACACATGCACACATGAACACATGAACACACACATGACACATGAAACATGCACACATGCAGACATGAACACATGAAACACCCCACATGCACACATGAAACACATGGGAGAACACATGCACACATGCACAAAATGCCCCATGCACACATGAACACATGAATACATGAAAATGCACACATGCACAGAAATACACTGCTCACCCCAGCACATGCCCCCCCCCACACACACACACACACACACACACACACACACCAGCAATCCAACAATACACAATAGTGGGGGAAGGTGGGTGACAGTATCCCAAGGCAAACAGTCACCACACAGGTGTCAGCATGCAGAATATGTGTTGCTCAAACCATGCAGTGCAAGTGTAGACAGCCCTTTCTAATGACATTATACATGGCTTTGTTCCATGTGTGTAGTTTCAGTGATTGGGTACACCTGGAAGACAATGTGTACAAGGACGCAACATTGCTGAGCAGTAATATCTGCTCTGCAACATGTGCACCATCACTCAATGGTATAAAACCATGGCTGCATGTGTTATCTGTGTGACACATAGATTGCCATGTCTGATGACAGTGTCTGTGTCCATAACCCTAATAGTGGGCACAGGTGTAGCAAATGCATGCAATGTACAGACATGGGATGAGTGGTGCATGTAGACATGAAGGAATCCCAATGCACATGGACATTGTACAGTGGTTATGGTGTGTGGGACATATTGCAGATATGTTGTTTCCAGCCATGACATGGCATGCTACACGACTGCAACATTAAACACCACACATACCCAATTTTGTCATGTGACCTATACACCCAATAGCATTCCAGGACATATATGTGACACTTTGTACAGATGGCGGGTTTTTGTGCAAAATGTGTATACTGCATATGTAAGCCCCCACAACATGCTATGCATTTTAGGTGCATATGTTTGCACACACAGAACAATGAGGTGCACAGCAAAGACTGCTATGTGTAGTACTGTGGTCACTGTAACTGGATGGGGGGTAGTACATGTGCCATCATCATCATCATCATCATGCATCTTGGGGGTTTACAGCTACCACTGTGTGACAGACCACCCCAGCATGCTGTACCTGAACTGCAGTGCCGTGGCTATGTTCACTATTACACAGTCACTTTGTACATGGGTGTATGAGGTGCCCAGTAGGGAGCATTGCCTAACATGACTGTGTTATGTGTTGAAGAGTGTTTCACAGCCCCATGATAGGCCTCTACCCCTGAGGTACATCATGTGCATGTGGATGACATGTGGGATACTGAAGTGTGACCTTACAGCGGGGGTGTGGTTACGCCATATGTAGCATGACTTTGTGTACTGCATGTGATAAATGTGTTATGTTGTGTACAGGTGTTGCAACTATGCCTAGCCAATGTGCAGTAGGGTTGCCACAAATTTTGTCATGCTCTGTATATTGCATGTCATTTAGGCAGCTACTGACATTACTGAGCTGTGCAACGTTTACAGCAAACATGCACAGCATGCATTATGCAAAGGGGTGTTACGTGTACATGGCCTACACATCACCTATGACATGCATACTTCATTACCAAAATTGCAGTTATAACGCACTCACCAGCATGGATTGGCTGCCCTGCTGTCACACCAGAGGGACCTAGAATATGAGAGGGTTCATCAGTGGCCACAACTGTGGCATTGCTACAGTGGGTATGCTAAACTGCAGTAAAAAACAGTCAACAGTCACAGGTGTAGGGATATTACAAATATCAGTATTGCACAACATAGGCAGCAGAACTGCTAAACACACAGTACACATCTCACCCCACATAATCTAACAATACAGTTAACTGTAGTCTACAGATTGGGCATTTTACCTGCTTGCTCCAGGTGGATGTGCTGGGTGGCTCTGGCCTCCATTACAACACATGTCAAGGTTGCTGTGGCTTTTTCCAGGAGCCACCATGCTTAGGAGCAGCTCCTCCCCTGGTGAGGGGGTGAAAGGCCACCCCCCCACCTGTGGCAAGCTGTGTCTTTGGATATCAGACGCACGCCCCAGACATGTCTAATTAAATCACTGCAGTGATGGTGTACCTGCTCATATGTCCGGTTATGCATGCCTATGTCATTTACCCAACTAACAAGTTTCCCGCCACAGTGCAGTCTGCTCCTGCTGGTGCTGGCTTTTTGGAGAACAGCAGGTGTACTGCTGCAACCCGGCTGTTGAGTATCCCTCCTCCCTGCATTGTAGGATGGATTTTGGGCCATCTGGCTGAAAAAAATATGAACAATATGTGTGAGAGTGTCCTGTGGCACACTTTACACCTTTACCACAGATATCACTTTAAATGACATATATACCATCCCAAAGTCTGTCAGAGGTTACACACATTCAATACCACTTTTGGTTCTCAGCCACAACTAACTAAAATGCCTGGCAGACTCTATATATCACACCCCCATACAACAGTACCTGAAAACTGTTTGTGACACATTGCACAACCTCAAGACAGGGGGGATATCACACCAATGCACAACAGAGATGTCATCCATTGCAATGGATGTAAAGTACAGGTACAGTAGTAAAACAAAACCCCCCTAGTCATTGATGCCATAGCCCTGCCTAACAGATGTGTCCAGTTGTTACTATAGGTGGCATACTGCTGTAACAGACTTTTATGTTGCTGGACACACGCCAACCCTGTAAAAACATATGATTGCAGCCATTGTACAGGCATAATCACACACACATCAGAATACAACGCACCACTGTATGCCAACACAGATGAGCATTACCTGGTACTGTGTACCACTACTTACACACCCTTTTGCCTGAGTCTGTCCTCTGTGCAGACTACAGGAAACAAATGACAGTGTTAAAACAATGTGAACCCCACCATACTGTGCTGTTTAGGGCCCACAGCTTCAGGTAGTACTACAGTTCATATTGGTGATGGATTCACCGCAGTACCACTCATTAAGCATACATGTATTGCTTTTGCCTACAATGAGACACCACATTCATCAAGGAGAACTATGTCACCCATATGCCCTTACTATGTCTGCCTAACAGTACATTACACATCATTGTTTTCCTCACAGCTAGGTTAGGCACTACCATGTCAGATACAACATCACACTAAGCTATCCCCCATTTACAGACCTTGCACACATTCAGTGTTACACTTATTCAACCTCACATAGCAGGTATTGCATTGAGTACATGTGTGAGTGCATAGTATAGGTAGGTGATATGCTATTGGCCCTAGGGCCTATGGGGAGCATAGCCATATGCTACCCTGGCCTTTGACACACATGTACTTTGATTTCACTTGCCCTGCCAACCCGGGAAACCCCAGAGGTGTTTTCCCGGGGTGTATTAATATCTCCCACACAATCATCAGGGGTATTTATACAACTGCTAAGGGGGAGCCTTGTTTTGCTATTGCTATGGGGGCTATCTGGTGGGCATACCTATCCCTCCAGCATGTGCTGTTTAGTGAGCTGACAAGGTTTAGGGCCCTAGCGGGACCCCGAGGGGGGTTGTGATATGTTGCCATGGTGGTTGTCACACAGCTATGGGTGTGACATACCTCTGTATGTCCAGCAGAGGTCACCTCGGGAATGGAATACAGTGTAGTTGTGGTTTTGTGAGTCAGTCTGCATAGGGCATCTTTTTGGACAGTATTACCCTTTTGAGGTTTCTGTGGCCTGTTCACCTGGTGTAGTTGTCATGTGAAGTACATACCACACAGGGCATTGTGATGAGTAGAGGGAACCCCAAACCCATTTCCATAGATGACACACCTGTTGTCATGACACATACCACACACACAGATTACAGGTTTAGTGTGGCACTGTCATCATCAAAGTGGCTACTGTCCACCTGTGTCCCATGTTCCCTTATCACACCTTCACTGTTAGGTAGATCTCCCTATGTGTAGTTAATGGGTACACTGTTTTGGGATTTGGGAAAGGCACTGCAGTATCAACATTGTCTACAGTCCATGCCTTTTTCCACAGACCCCGTTTGGTACATTTTATGTTCTGTGTTTTTCTCTCTCACTCTATATGTTTTTATATATATATATATATATATATATATATATATATATATATATATATATTATTATATTTATTATACACATACATGTGCACATCCATTGCTGTACACATGGATGTACATATAGGACATGTACAGTCCACCTTCATGGTGGGGATCTCAAAATGCAACAGTTGTGGGATGTACTGGTATGTGATTACATTGCACAGTGTTGTGCAGAATGCATGTGGGTGTCCTCAGCCCTTGCAGCATTAGCAGGCCTCACTGTCTGTAACACATCTGATCTACAACTCTGTCCCAGAGCATGTAAACACCCATGACATATGTCACACTACCATAGCTGGCCTTTTTTCATAATATAAATTTTAGCATGCTTTTATGGGTTTATAGGTTCATAGGTTCATACTAGGCTATCTGCCCTAGGGCATTTATAAGCCTAGCCAGTGTATGTTTGGCCCCCCCATTTTAAATTAATTTTGCTATGCCCTTTTCGAGGTTAGTATACTGTGCCTCTGTCTAACAGTGACACAGAAGTGATACCCGGGTAAACCTACCATCTCCCATCCACTCATCAAGATTCCTCTTGAAGATAGTCAATGAGGGACTCTGCCTAACCTAAGTTTAAGGGGGGGCAATGAGCTGGGGTACCATCTGTGCCCATCTGCTAGCACTTGGTATGTAAATCAGTGTACAGTCCAGTCACTGCAGGTGTTGGGTAAGGTACAACCGAAATGGGCCATTGTATCCAAGCATGTGCCAGATAACTACAGGGTCACAATGACCCCACCTGATCTGGATATAAAATTGTATGGGAGAAGGTTGCCCAAATAGAAGGTGTATCCAACAACATTGGCAACGTGAATGTCAAAGGCAAGTGTACTAAGTATTCATGTCCACAAATCACAAACCACACACACTGTACGTGATGTAATATTACCTATGTGGTAATGTGTGTGCACGATGTTACTACCAAAGGTAATGACTATGCATCTAAAGTAAGGTGGCTGTAGGCCATGGCTCTGGCACTGGTCAGCCATCTCTGTGAGACCCTTCCTGAGGATGCCTGTGCCAGCTGTGGAGTCGAATATGGCACACAGTTTGCAGCCATCTGCAAACATGGTCATCCATATTCCCCTTGTGTTAGCCAGTATGTATCAGAAATATATACAGAACAAGAGAGGTTCCAGGACTGAGCCCTGTGGGATGCCACGTGTAACTGGTGTATAGTCAGACATGACACCTGCAATACTGACCATGTGTGTACTATCCATGATCCAGTTAGCAATCCAGAATGTGACATATGTGTAGATATTGAATCCGGTGATCTAATGTGTAAAGGCCAAGTGGGTTATTGTGTAGAAGTGGTGTGCGAGCCCCAGGTAGGCTGTGTGGACAACCTTGTGTACTTCTATGGACCTGTTACCTGTTTAAAGACATCAAACATCTGCAAGAGGCAAGATATGCCCACAACAACACCAAATTGTGTAGGATCCAGTGGCTGTAGGTTCACAATGTGCATGTGTATGTGTTCCATGATGATACACTCCATAGCATAGCAGACCAGGATAGTTAGGCATATAATGCGATAATGTCCGGGGCCTCTTGTGGCACCAGCACTGTGTAGCGGGTACACCATAGCTGTACGCCATTCCATGGGTACACATCCCGTAGTAACTGTGATATTGAACAGTGACATAATGTGAGTGTGAAATTTGTCATGAATCTCGTGTATGCCACAGTCAGGGACACTATCTGGTCCCACTGATGCTGTGTTGTCTGCTATGGAGAGGGCAGCACACACATGTCCCTCTGTGATGTCAGGGAGGCTACACCCTGTTGTGATGGACATGTGCACTGCAGGAGGATGGTGGGGAAACATTCCCACTGAACCTGTTGTCCAGGATGTTTGCATTGTCAGTGGGTTCACCGTATCATTTGTAATTATGCAGTAACTCACAGCATATTGGTGAGTTCCCACACAGGTCCCTGACATAACTAAATAAGGCCTTGTGATTGTCCACAGTGTCTGTTGTAAGTGTCCGGTAGAAGTGGGCCATAGAGGAATTAACAACTGATCATAGCTATACCATAGTACTGATCAGAGATGCCTTCCAGATTGTGATTGTGCTCCAAAATGTAGTGGCCTCCCCCTGTCCATGTACAGCTCAGTAATGGCCGTGGTCCAGTAGACAGGTCCCCTGCCTTTGGAGGAGTGAGGCTTGTAGTTATCTGGTATAGCATGATCCATGAATACCAGTAGTTTTCCATAGAATGTGCTTGTAAAGTTTGTAGTTGTCTGAGCCGTGATTAACACTGCCCCAGGGTCATTGAGGGATACCACCTCAGTTTGTACAAGTGAGATGTTTGCTCATGAGACGTATGTCACTGAGATCACATAGGATGTGTGTGTGTGTATGGGATATGTATGTCTAGTGAGCTGAATGTATGTTCCGACCTCAACAAGTACAGTTATACCTCTGTTGTGGAACATAGAGTCCCCATGTGTGTGATGATCAGGTACCACATGTATAACCCCCTGTGGGTGTGTGGACCAGGTCTGCCCTAGCAGTTGAGTGTAACAATCTTAGCAACTGTTGTGCCAGGGTGTCACTGCTTGAGTAGTATACCCAGTCAATGTTTGTGTATTGGAAGCCACACAATATAATGGTGTTTGGTGAGACCTTCACATTCCCCAGTGTTCCCAGGAATAATGCCTGTTGTGCCCAAGTTTGGGAGTGTGGTCTGTCACAGTCTACAAACTGAAATGCAGTTATGACCACTCTCAGTTGCACATGTATGTTCCCCAATGCTTTGTGTACTGCTACCAACCTGAAGGTGTGTGTATGAATGGTGTATATGGAATCCCCCACTATTGTTGTTGCCCAGACCGAGTCCTGTGTCTGAAAAACATGGTATGACGTAAAACATGTTAGTGCTGCTGTGCTTCTGTGATCCTGAATCAGGTGTTTGTTACTGCACATATATCGACAGATGCCATACTGATGTGAGTCCTGAGTGCATGCATTCTGAGGGTTGGACATCAGTTGTTGAGCACCATCACTCTCTGTTTCCTGTGCCCTGTAACGTCTATGGTTGTGGTTATGTCATCTGACCCCTGCTTCAAACAACCACTATGTGTATCATAAGGCAGTCTGTGAAAGCCTAGGGGTGACAGTTGCATGGCGACCATAGCAAATGTACATGGCATGTTGAGCATGTAATCCCAGGCTGACAGACACTGGATCCCCTGTGAATGACAACGATATGTTAGGCAACTGTTACAAATGAGCATATCATCTGTATACTGTGACATAGTACTTGTTGAGGGTAAGATGCTACACAAGGTCAGGGTCATACTGTCCTGGCCTACATGATCAGAAAGCCCCTCTAAGTCTCCTGTCATGTAGTCCAGGGAGGAATGTCTGAGTGTCCACACACTGGAATGCTCAATGATGGAGCCATATATGCACTTGCAGTGGAGTAACAACAGTGCATGTGTCATGTGGCATATCCTGGCACCCGACACACAGCACAAAGTGACCTTCACCTTGTTCAGCCTGGTGAGTGGGATGTCATTGTGACTGACAATTACACTCACCTAATACAGTTGTATGAGGTGTGTTGTGTAGGCATAAGGGCAGTGACTGTGTGGCACAATGACTCTGTGAACTATGTGATGATATGTGTGTATGGTTGTGTGTTAGCAGTAGTGTGTGTGTCTGCTTTGGATGTCTCAGCTGCTTATGCAGAGTACAATTAGATGCTCCAAGTATGTCATTGTGTGTCAATGTATACGGTTTGCTGTTGTCATAGGTGCATGTGTGACTGTAGTTGTGGTGTGTGTGGTTACCTTCACCACCTGATAGACTGTGTCAGTCATGGCCTGGGAGCGCTCACCCTCCTGTCTGTCTATATAGTTGCACCTCCCACAGATATATGACTTTGTTGGTAGGAGGACAGTGTTACCTGTGTACATAAGGCAGTTGTAACAATGCATCAGACCTCCAATATGCACCAGCTGGACTGGAGAGCATACACAAAACCGACCTTTGGACATGCCATGATATGATGATGATATACACTGTCGACTGATCACAAAGGATCAGTAGTGTGTCCTGTGTGTAAAAGAGTATAACAGGGCTTTAGTGTTCAGGTTTGATGTTGCTGTGGAAAGATATTCTGCAAAGGAGTACAGACAGAAACATTACACCTTCATTAGCTAGTTGAGAAATATCGATGTACAGTCATATATGTCCTGAGTCAGGGTCAACTGTACCTGTCTGACAATGTCAACATCCTGTCAGACAGGCCCATACATACATACCCACTTCCCAGTGACAGAAGGCCCTAACATCATACCAGGAGATATCACATGTAGAATGTGTAAACTGGTCCCCACAATGCCAAAGGAATCCCATCACGTGGATAACAATGTTTCCCCATATGTGTCATAAGTGAACGACAGGACAAACAGACACTGCACCTGAACAGTCTGTGGAGCCTCACACTCTCTACAGGATCTTAAACCATTGAATGTGTTACAGCTACATGTGTCACACCCCACAAGTGTTGGTGCACAACACACCATGGGAACTACATTCCTATAAGCCTACGAAGTGCGAAATGCTAGTCCATGTAGTCCATCATGATTGCAGTCAGGAACAGAGATATCGTAAACCGACAAACACACAACACAAACGTCTGTGGTATGTTAATGAGCACAGCATGTTCCCCAAACCTGCTGGATAACTTGCAAGGCAGCCACCCAGGACAAACATCACTGACAGGAGCAACACAGGTCCCACATAGACCTTGAATAGCCCTTTACCAACATCACAGACACATGTCTGGGAGGGTGGCCTAATGGTTAAGGTGTTTGCCTTACAAACACAAGGTACAGGCTTTTAATCTCACAGGGGTTAACTGGCTAGGTTTAAAATGGCCCGCAAGGGAAGTTAGTCTAGTATGAGCCTATGTGTTATCCACAAAACCTACAATCCGTACATTAATATGTATTGTCATATGAAGGAATGGTAATATGTCCACGGACAGAGCACACCAGGTATGAATTGTGTATTCCTGTTCAAGATGTTCATACCTGCTGACCCACAAAGTTCATTTGTGGGATTGCATAACACTATGTGCACACACATAACCATGTCCAGTCTGATGTCAGCAACCTACAAACATAGCATGTGAATAGAGACCACACAATAAAGCATATAGCATGTCATGTTAATGCATGTCACACTAGTATCATAATATAGCTAGGTAGGGGTTTGAATCCTGCAATTGCTGAGTGTGTGTGTGTGTGAGATTGGCTGTGAGAAGAGTAGCCTTTTTGGAGACTGTGGAAATACAGTGGCAGTGGTGAATCCCCCATTGCCGAGTGTGATGATGTCAGCATCCTACAAATATAGCTTTTGAAATGAATGCACCCAGTAAAGCAGATAGCATGTTGTGTTAATGCGTAACTCACTAGAGTCATAACATAGGTAGATAGGGGTTGGAATTCTGTAATTGCTGGGTGCGTGTATGTGTCTGTGTGTGTCTGAGATTGGCTGTGAGAAGAGTGGCCTTTTTGGAGACTGTGGAAACACAGTAGTAGTGGTGAATCCCCCTTTGCCAAGTGTGATGATGTCAGCATCCTACAAATAGAGCTTTTGAAATGAATGCACCCAGTAAAGCAAATAGCGCATCGTGTTAATGCATAACTCACTAGAGTCATAACATAGGTAGGTAGGGGTTTGAACCCTGCAATTGTTAAATGTGTGTATGTGTCTGTCTGTGTTTGAGATTGGCTGTGAGAAGAGTGGCCTTTTTGGAGACTGTGGAAATACAGTAGTAGTGGTGAATCCCCCTTTGCCAAGTGTGATGATGTCAGCATCCTACAAATAGAGCTTTTGAAATGAATGCACCCAGTAAAGCAGATAGCGCATCATATTAATGCGTAACTCACTAGAGTCATAACGTAGGCAGGGGTTTGAATCCTGCTGAGTGCGTGTATGTGTCTGTGTGTGTTTGAGATTGGCTTTGAGAAGAGTGGCCTTTTTGGAGATTGTGGAAATACAGTAGTAGTGGTGAATCCCCCTTTGCCAAGTGTGATGATGTCAGCATCCTACAAATAGAGCTTTTGAAATACATGCACCCAGTAAAGCAGATAGTGCGCCATGTAAATGCATATCTCACTAGTGTTATAACATAGTTAGGTAGGGGTTTGAGTCCTGCAAATGCCAAGTGTGTGTGTGTGTGTGTGTGTGTGTGTGTGTGTGTGTGTGTGTGTGATTTCCCTTGAGAGGAGTGGCCTTTTTGGAGACTGTGGAAACACACTCTAAAAGAGGTACATCCCTCTTTGTAAAGTCTGATGGTGTCAGTATCCTACAAATATTCAAGGAGAACAGAAACCACCCAGGAATGCATATAGCGTGCTGTGTTAATGCATATCTCTCCAGTAGCATAACATAGTTAGGTAGGGTTTTGAATCTTGTGAATGGCCTTTTCAGAGACAGTGGAAATACAAAAGTAGTGGTGAATCCCACTTTGCCACGTGTGCTGATGTCAGCATCCTACAAACAGAGCCTTTGAAATTAATGCACCCAATACAGCAGATAGTGTGTTGTGTTAATGCGTATCCCACTACTGTCCTAACATAGTCAAGTAGAGGTTTGAGTCCTACAAATGATGTGTGTGTGTGCTACAGGTGGTCAAAGCAGTGTGTGTTTTGCTTCAACAACAGTATGATATATGTTTCAAACAGTATGTGCATTGCACACATCGGGTATCTGCGTGTCATATAGATATGAGTACTTGTGACCCTAATCAGTACATATGTGTGAAGCCTGCATACTACATGAATACATTTGTAACCTTTGGCAGATTGTGCCGCTGCCTCTCAGATCATAGGCCACATATGTATGTCTGCGTCAAGACTGGCCAATGTAGTGACCCGTGGCCAGGGACATCCCTGCCACACACATCCATGACACGTGCTGTAGAGGACTGTGAGTGAGGGTAATTGCTGGGGTATATGTTGGACATGTTCATACACAACAACGACTGGCAATGATGGACAGTCATGATAGGTGTGAACCAGCCCTGTGGATATGCATGCAGGCCCCTAATGTGTTATGTGAAACATCGAGGGACCCCACAATACCTGTGGATATGTGGATAACAAGGGACAGATTACATAACACGTGTCTGTCTGTACACAGTGGTACCCAACATACATATTCAGGGCTACCACCTATGTGGTATTGTCGGGATAGTCTGTATAGTGAATGTGGATGACCATGCCATAGACGGTGTACTGCTCTACAGCATGTATTAGTCAACAGGTATCTGTCTGTATGATACCCTTGTGTAGGATATGCATCCCATCTGGGGAATGCAGTGTAGGCCACTGCATGCATTACCAGATGTGGATGGACATATCCCTAGTATGTTTGCATGTACTGAGGTGTGGTCCCAGGAATGTGTGGCGGTCAATACCACTGGTTACTGTCATAGTATAGTACTGGAAGGATACAACTGTTACTGAGTTCCCTACAACTGTGAGTAATTTGTCAGGACATCATTTAATGATTGGTTGTAGTCATGCTGTTGAGGTGGTGTATACAGCCAGACTGCAGATCATTGACAGATATCAACGGTATCACCCACAGCATACTGCCAACCCATGTCATACACACATGTGTACCCATGTCAGTACATATCTGTAGTAGAATGCATACTGGCCATCGAAAGATACCATGACATGTTATCAATGTGTAGAACAGGGTATGTCACACATCCCACATGTCCACTATGCATGTACATGCAGACAGTGCACACACACCATGTTCACAGATGTACACCTGCTAATTTGTAATGCACACATCACACACATACTGTCCACTCACTAACACATGCTGTCAACACAGTACACTTCATCCAAGTGGCACATGGGAGGACAATACATACTCAGACCTAACACTGGTGTAAACAATGCTACGATGACTATCACAGCTGTGATGCATACTGCCTGCTCAGTTATACCTACAAGGATATCAGTACACCTTCCTGTTGGCAACTTGCTACTATTGCTACACTGCTAGTATGTCACCCTGTGCATCAGAACCATGTTAGCCTATTCCTGCATCAATGTGACAGATGACAGGAGGTAGCACAGGTATCATCATATGCACAGGGTGTGTTGTAGGTTTGCCAGAGCCCGACATTGACCCATCCAATCAGCATGTCTGTGTGTGTGTGTGTGTGTGTGTGTGTGTGTGTGTGTGTGTGTGTGTGTGTGTGTGTGTGTGTGTGTGTGTGTGTGTGTGTGTGAGGGACAACAGTACTGCATGGGCCAATGTTGATGTAATGTGTGCATGTATGCGTGAGCCCTAGTTGTATGGTAAATGTGTGTGTGATTAACTCCACCATCTGGCTGCCATATACGGGCGGTTGTGGGACAGCCACAGACTGTACCTGCTAGGCCATACAGATCATTGTCTCCGGCTATGGACACCGTACCTGTGCCTAGTAGGGGTGCTATGGGCAGTATCGGGTACCAACCCTGACTGGGTGCTATCATCAGAGGCAGAGGTATGATGACTGGACCCATGTCCCTGCTGGAACTGGCCAGCACCATGTACACGTGGTCTAGTAGGACAGTCAATGGACAGGCCAGCCCTAGCATTGCTGGGGCTGGTACTGCCACTACAGGAGCGGCTCTGGTCTGTGGTCTGTCTGCGATGGATGCCAGATGATGCTGTAGCTGGCATGCATCTGCGTCGGCCTCTCATCCTTCCCACACAGTCCTGGCTCATGGCTAACACATTGTTGACGACATCTAATGTCTCCCTCCAATGGCTATCCATGAACTCGGTGTAATTCCGGATGGCACCGGCAAGGTCACGGATGCTGTCATTGATAGCAGTGTAATTGCCCTCTGCTCCCTTAGTCCCTGTCGGGTGTACCATTCCATACATGCCTGTGCCTGCATTACAGCCTGGAACATACTGGAGGTTGTAATACCTCCAGGGGCACGTCTGCCAGGGGCAGTATGACCAGTGGTGCTCCCCCGAGAACCCCTGTACATCCGCCTATGTGGTACCGTTCCGGTACTCCGGCTATGGCTGCTGTGAGGGGATGCACGTGCCATAGGTACCACACTCTCCTGGTCAATGCCAACTGTATGCTGTCCCTCAGCTACGGCCATTGGTGACGAGGGATGTATTGGCAGTATGAGTGTGCGCATAGATGGGGTTGACCACTGTGTACTGTCGAGTGGTGGACCAACGACAGACTCTGTTAGACCTTCCTGTGCCACAATACATGTCTCATCATCTCCACTATTAGTGGCGGTGACATCAGGTTCCCTGCTACACTCAGCCTCACCTACCACAGCACCTGTGGAAGGAAGACAGGAAATGCACTTTACATTCTGTACATGATGTTAGCACACATGCACACATGCACACATGAACACATGCACACATGCACACATGAACACATGAACACATGCACACATGATCACATGAACACATGCACACATGCACACATGAACACATGAACACATCCACACATGCACACATGAACACATGCACGCATGAACACATGCACACATGAACACTTGAACACATGCACACATGCACACATGAACACATGAATACATGAACACATGCACACATGCACAGAAATACACTGCTCACCACAGCACATGTACACACACACACACACACACACACACACACACACACACACACACACCAGCAACCCAACACATACACAATAGTGGGTGATGGTGGGTGACAGTATCCCAAGGCAAACAGTCACCACACAGGTGTCAGCAGGCAGACCATGTGTTGCTCAACACCATGCAGTGCAAGTGTAGACAGCCCTTTCTATTGACATTATACATGGCTTTGATGCATGTGTGTAGTTGTGCAGTGATTGGCTACACCCTGGAACACAATGTGTACATGGACATTACATTGCTGTGCAAGTATTAACTGCTCTACAATGTCATGTGCACCATCACTCAATGGTATGCATACCATGGCTGCATGTGTCATCTGTGTGACACATAGATTGACATGTATGATGACAGTGTCTGTGTCCATATCACATAATAGTGGGCACAGGTGTAGCAAATGCATGCAATGTACAGACATGGGATAAGTGGTGCATGTAGACATGAAGGACTACCAATGCACGACATGGACATTGCACAGTGGTTTTGGTGTGTGTGGGACATATTGCAGATATGTTGTTGCCAGCCATGACATGGCATGCTACACGACTGCAACATTAAACACCACACATACTCAATGTGTGTCATGTGACCTATACACCCAATAGCATTCCAGGACATATATGTGACACTTTGTACAGATGGCGGTTGTTGTGCAAAATGAGTATACTAGCATATGTAAGCACACACACAACATGCTATGCATGGTGCATTTAGGTGCATATGTTTGCACACACAGAACAATGAGGTGCACAGCAAAGACTGCTATGTGTAGTACTGTGGTCACAGTAACTGGATGGAGTGTAGTATCATGTGCCATCATCATCATCATCATCATGCATCGTGTGGTCACTCACAGCTACCACTGTGTGACAGACCATCGCCTAGCATGCTGTACCTGAACTGCAGTGCCGTGGATATGTTCACTATTACACAGCCACTTTGTACATGGGTGTATGAGGTGCCCAGTAGAGAGCATTGCCCAACATGACTGTGTTATGTGGTGAAGACTGTTGCACAGCCCCATGATAGGCCTCTACCCCTGAGGTACATCATGTGTGTGTGGATGACATGTGGGATACTGACGTGTGACCTTACAGCGGGTGTGTGGTTATGCCATATGTAACATGACTTTGTGTACTGCATGTGATA
This sequence comes from Protopterus annectens, assembly GCF_019279795.1. Taxonomy (NCBI): domain Eukaryota; kingdom Metazoa; phylum Chordata; order Ceratodontiformes; family Protopteridae; genus Protopterus; species Protopterus annectens. Next base: position 319,984,381 of record NC_056740.1, on the reverse strand, counting down.
AATGTGTTATGTTGTGTACATGTGTTGTAATTATGCCTATCCAATGTGCAGTACGGGGTTGCCACAACTGTGTGTCATGCTCTGTATATTGTATGTCACTGAGGAAGCTACTGACATTATTGAGCTGTGCAACGTCTCACAGCAAACATGCACGGCATGCATTATGCATAGGTGTGTTACGTGTACATGGCCTGCACCTCACCTATGACATGCATATTCCATTACCTACACTGCAGTTATAACACACTCACCAGCATGGATTGGCTGCCCTGCCGTCACACCGGAGGGACCTACGAGAATATGAGAGGGTTCATCAGTGGCCACATCTGTGACATTGCTACAGTGGGTATGCTAAACTGCAGTACAACAATAGTCAACAGTCACAGATGTAGGGATATTAGACAAACTATCCATATTGCACAACAGTAGGCAGCAGAACTACTAAACACACAGTACACATGTCACGCACACATACTCTAACAATACAGTTAACTGTAGTCTACAGATTGGGCATATTACCTGCTTGCTCCAGGTGGATGTGCTGGGTTGCTCTGGCCTCCATTACAACACATGTCAATGGTTGCTGTGGCTGTTGTCCAGGAGCCACCATGCTTAGGAGCAGCTCCTCTGCTCCGGTGAGGGGGGGTGTATGGCCACCCCATCACCTGTGGAAAGCTGCTGTCTTTGGATATCAGACGCACGCCACCAGACATGTCTAATTAAATCATTGCAGTGATGGTGTACCTGCTCATAAGTCCGGTTATGCATGCCTATGTCATTTACCCAACTAACAAGCTCCTGCCACAGTGCAGTCTGCTCCAGCTGGTGCTGGCTGGTTCTGGAGAACAGCATGGTGTACTGCTGCAACAGGCTGTTGAGTATCGCCTCCTCCTCCTCTGCATTGTAGGATGGATTTCGTTGGTGGGCCATCTGGCTGAAAAAGATGTGAACAATTTGTATGAGAGTGTCCTGTGGCACACTTTACACCTTTATCCACAGATATCACTTTAATGACATTCATACCATCTTAATGTCTGTCAGTGGTTACACACATTCACTAACACTTGTTGGTTCTCAAGCCACAACTAACTAACACTGCCTGGCAGACTCTATATATCACACCACTATACAACAGTACCTGACACACTTTTTGTGACACATTGCACAACCTCAAGACAGGGGTGTATATCACACCAATGCACAAACAGAGATGCCATCCATTACAATGGATGTAAAGTACAGGTACAGTAGTACCAATCAAACATCCTAGCCATTGATGCCATAGCCCTGCCTAACAGATGTGTCCAGTTGTTACAATAGGTGGCAAACTGCTGTAACAGACTATAGATGTTGCTCGGTACACACGTCAACCCTGTAACACACATACGTTTGCAGCCATTGTACGGGCATAATCACACACACATCAGGTGAATATACAACGCACCACTGTATGCCAACACAGATGAGCATTACCTGGTACTGTGTACCACTACTTACACACCCTTATGCCTGTAGTCTGTCCTCTGTGCAGACTACAGGATACATATATGGCAGTGTTACCAAGCAATGTGAACGCACACCATAGTGTGCTGTTTAGCCCTACAGCTTCAGGTAGTACTACAGTTCATATTGGTGATGTATTCACCTGCAATACCACTCATTAAGCATACATGTTTTGCTTGAGCCTACAATGAGACACCACATTCATCAATGGAGAACTATGTCACGTCATATGCCGTATTACTATGTCTGCCTAACAGTACATTACACATCAGTTGTTGTCCTCACAGCTAGGTTAGGCACTACCATGTCAGATACAACATCACACTAAGCTACCATGCATTTACACACCTTGCACGCATTCAGTGTTACACTCATTCAACCTCACATAGCAGCTATTGCATTAAGTACATGTGTGAGTGCATAGTATCATAGGTAGGTGATATGCTATTCGCCCTAGGGCCTATGGTAGCATAGACATATGCTACCCTGGCCTTTGACACACATGTACTTTGATATCACTTGTCCCTGCCAACCCGGACCACAGAAGTGTTTTCTGGGGTGTATTAATATTCTCCCACACAATCATCAGGGGTATTTATACCAACTGCTAAGGAGGAGCCTTATTTGCTATTGCTATGTGGTCTAGTCTGGTGTATGGCATATGCCTATCCCTCTAGCATGTGCTGTTTAGTAAGTTGACAAGGTCTAGGGCCCTGGAGCGTGTACCCCGAGGGGGTTGTGATATGTTGCCATGGTGGTTGTCACACAGCTATGGGTATGACATACCTCTGTATGTCCAGCAGAGGTCACCTCTGTGTGGCCAGAATGGAATACAGTGTAGTTGTGGTTTTGTGAGTCAGTCTGCATAGGGCATCTGTTTGTGGACAGTATTACCCTTTGTGAGGTCTCTCTGTGGCCTGTTCACCTGGTGTAGTTGTCATGTGAAGTACATACCACACAGGGCATTGTGATGAGTAGAAGGGAACCCTAACCTATGCTTCCATAGACGACACACCTGTTGTCATGACACATACCACACAGACAGATTACAGGTGTAGTGTGGCACTGTCTTCATCACAGTGGTGGCTACTGTCCACCTGTGTCCCATGTTCCCTTATCACACCTTCACTGTTAGGTAGATCTCTGCCTATGTGTTAGTTAATGGGTACACTGTTTTGGGATGGTGGAATGGCACTGCAGTATCAACAGTTGTCTACAGTCAATGCCTTTTTTACCACAGACCTGTTGTGGTACCTATTATCCCATGTCTCTGTGTCTCTCTCTCTCTCACTCTATATGTATATATATATATATATATGCATATCTATATATATAGATATTTATTTATCTATATATTATGTATATGCCTATCTATACACATACATGTGCACATCCATTGCTGTACACATGGATGTACATATAGGCACATGTACAGTCCACCCTTCATGGTGGGGATCTCAGATATGCAAAAGTTGTGGGATGTACTGGTATGTGATTACATTGCACAGTGTTGTGCAGAATGCATGTGGGTGTCCTCAGCCCTTGCAGCATTAGCAGGCCTCACTGTCTGTAACACATCTGATCTTACAACTCTGTCCCAGAGCATGTAAACACCACATGACATATGTCTACACTACCATAGCTGGCCTTAGGCATAGGCCTACTGGGCGTCAACCTAGGTCGCCGCTCTAGCAGGGGTGCTTTTCCACTGTTCATAGGTTCATAGGTTCATACTAGGCTATCTGCCCTAGGGCATTTATAAGCCTAGCCAGTGTATGTTTGGCTTTCGACACTCAATTAAATTAATTTTGCTGTGCCCTTTTTCGAGGTTAGTATACTGTGCCTCTGTCTAACAGTGATACAGAAGTGATACCCGGGGTAAACCTACGATCTCTCATCCACTCATCAAGATTCCTCTTGAAGAGAGTCACTGAGGGACTCTGCCTAACCTGGACTGGGATTTTATTCCAGAGTGAAGGGAGCCTCTGGGTTATGAATCTGTCCCTCCAGCATGTCCTATTTATTTCAGTGCTGAGGTTCAAGTCTCTCAAGCATGTGGCTAGATGGGATTTGGATTTTTTGAGGTGCAGCATGTCCCTTAATTCCCGGTTGGACATGGCTTTATACATCAGGCACAGGTCGCCTCTGAGCAGGTGTTATGCCACTGAGTAGAGCTGGAGTTTCTTTAACCGGGCAGCATATGGCATCTGTATGAGCCCTTTGATCCTCTTGGTGAGATACTTTTGGGGTCTTTCCAGTTGCTGCAGGTGTTTGGTAAGGCACATTCCAAAAGGGGCATTGTACTCGATTATGGGCCTGATGAGGGATGAGTAAAGAGGCACGATGGCCTCCCCTAATGTAGATGTGAATCCCTTCATGATTAGGTGGTCTATATAAAATGTTTTTCTAACCACTTTGGCCATGTGGTTGTCAAATGAGAGATTGCTATCAACTTGGGTCCCCAGGTCCCTAATTACTTCTTCTGTACTTAATGGGTTACCACCTATGTGGTAATTTGTGGGCACTTTGTTTTTGCCAAAGGGGATGACTATACACTTTTTGGCGATTAGCTTGAGGCCATGGCTCTGGCACCAGTTGTCTGTTTCTATGAGGCCCTTTTGGAGGATGTTTGTGTCAGCTGGAGAGTTGATTATGGCACCCAGTTTGCAGTCATCTGCGAACTTGGTCAGCCACAGTCCTTCTGTGTTGGCCTGTACCTCCGAGAAATATATACCGAACAAGAGAGGTCCCAGGACTGAGCCTTGTGGGATGCCACTTGTAACTGGTTTGGAGTCTGACATGGCTCCAGTAATTCCAACCATGTGTGTTCTGTCCTTGAGCCAGTTTGCAACCCATCTAGTGGCATAGGGGTTTATATTTAAGCTGGTGAGCTTATCTATAAAGCCCGAGTGGGGCATTGTATCGAAGGCTTTTGCTAGGTCCAGGTAGGCGGTGTGGACCACTTTCCCTTCGTCAATGGCCTTGGTGACTGTTTCAAAGAAGTCGACCAGGTTTAAAAGGCAGGATCTGCCCTTAACAAAGCCGAACTGGGTAGAATCCAGTGTCTGTAGGTCCCCAATATCTTTATTTATGAGGTCCATGATGATCCTTTCCATAGCTATGCAGACCAAGCTAGTCAGGCTTATGGGGTGATAGTTTCCAGGGTCCGTTGAGGCACCACCTTTGTGGAGAGGGACCACTGTTGCTGTATGCCACTCTTTGGGTACATATCCTGTAGTAAGGCTGAGATTGAAAAGTAGTTTTATGTTTGGGTTTAGCTCTTCTTGGAGTTCATGTAGGACGCAGCCCGGGACAATGTCTGGTCCCATTGATGCTGTGTTTTTTGCTTTGGTGATGGCGGCTCTTACCTGAGCATCTGAGATGTCAGGGGGGCAGCACTCTGCTGGGATAGATATTTGCCCTTTTGGTGGGGAGGGGGGGAGAAGTTTGTGCTGAACCTGTCAGCTAGGATGTTGGCAATGTCTGTGGGTTTGGTGTATTTTTTGTAATTTTGGACTAATTCTGAGCATATCTGAGTACTCCCACCCAGGTTCCTAACATAACTAAAGAAAGCCTTGTGATTCTCCTTAGTGTCCTGTGCAATTTTTCTCTCAAAGCTGCCCTTAGACGATTTTATGAGTGCCCTTAGTTTTTTGCTAATACTGATCAGAGATGCCTTCCCTTTTTGGGATTTTGCTCTATCATGTAGTAGCTTCCTCCTTCTATTGTATAGTTTGTTTATGGTTGGGGTCCACCAGACAGGACGTCTGCCTTTGGAGGATTGGGTCTTGGTTTTATTTGGGATTGCATGATCCATGCATTCCTGAAGGTGTTCATGGAATGCATTTATAAAGGATTCTGTGGTCTGGGCCGTATTTTCTACAGGCTCGGGGGCTTTGAAGGATTCCACCTCAGTTTTGAGGAGTGTGAAATTTGCTTTAGAGAGGTTTTTCACTGTGGTTTTCTGGGCAGGGGGTGGGGTCAGGATGTGAATATCCAGTGAGATCAGTTTATGGTCTGATCTTACCAGTGAGAGATACACTTCTGGTCTGGAGCATAGAGTCCCCATGTTGGTGATGATCAGGTCCAGTATGTTTTCCCCTCTTGTGGGAGTGGTAACAAGTTGTTCCATAGCATTTGAGTTTATGAAGTCTAGGAACCTTTGGGCTAGGGTGTTGGAGCTAGAGTAATGCTCCCAGTCTATGTTTGGGTAGTTGAAGTCGCCCAATATAATGGTGTTTGGAGAGACCTTCATATTTTCCAGTGTTCTCAGGAAGGCTGAGTGGGGTTCTTGGGTTTGGGAGGGTGGTCTGTAGCAGGCTATAAACTGGAAGGCAGTTTTACCCACTGTTAGTTGCACATGGATAGTCTCTGATGCTTCGTGCTTTGCCACCAACCTGGAGGTGTGGGTATCTTTGATGAATATCGATACTCCCCCTCCTTTTGTGGTTCGGTCCAAGTTTTGGGGCTGAAAAGCATGGTATGAGGTATAACCTGGTAGTGCTGTGGTGCTCTCGGGAGCCCTGAACCAGGTTTCTGTTACTGCACAGATATCGATGTTCTCCATGCTAAGGAGAGTTTCGAGTGCATGCATCTTGAGGTTTAGACTTTTGGCGTTGAGTAGCATTACTCTTAGTTTCTTATCCCTTGTGATACCTATGGATGTGGGTTTGTCTTTTGAGCCTTGCCTAAAAAAGGCACTATGGGGGTAGCAAGAGCCTTTGCCAATATCCAAAAGCCCAGGGGTGACAGGTGCAAGCCGTCCCTAGCGAATCATCGTGGCTTGTTGAGCATATCATCCCAGGCTGACAGGCATTGGATCCCCTTTGAATGACACCAGTACTTAAGCCAATTGTTGAAATTGATCATCTTGTCTTCATATTGTGGCATCATTCTTGGTGAGGGTAAGATGCTACTCAAGGTCAGGGTCAAACCGGCCTGGGCTACATGCTCAGAGAGCTCCTCTATGTTTCTTTTCATGTAGTCCAGGGAGGTACGTCTCAGGTCATTCACACCAGCATGGACAATGACTGAGTCATATTTGTACTTGATTTGGAGTGACCTGAGTGCTTGTGTTATGTGGTGGATCCTAGCGCCTGACAGGCTGCTCACCGTGACCTTCTCCTTGTTCAGCCTGGTGAGCGGGACGTCGGTGTGCCTGACAATAGAGTCACCTATTACAAGTGTATCAGGTGTGTTGTTTAGCCTTAAGGGCTGTAACTGTTCAGCACACTGGCTTTGTGAGATATGTGTTGCACATGTTTTGTTTTGGGGTAGCGGTTGCTTGGGTGTCTGCTTTGGAGGTCTCTGCTGCTTAGGCAGATCTTTATTTAGAGCCTCTGAGTATGTTTTTGTGTGATTATATGTTTGGTTTGCTGTCGTGGTAGGTCTATGTGAGACTGGAATTGTAGTGAGTATGGTTTCCTTCTCCTCCTGACTGGTTATGCCAGTACTGAGTTGAGAGAGCTTAGCCTCCAGTTTGGTTATATGGTTGCATCTCTCACATGTGTTGGAATTTGTTGGGAGGAGGAGAGGGTTGTCTGTGTACATGAGGCAGTTGTAACATTGCCTCAAGATTCCCAGATTCACCAGCTGGACCAGAGAGGAGATTGACAACTGACCTTTGGACATGCTAGAATAATATTGGGAATTCCTTTATAACTGAAAACAAGGGCCATTGGGGAGTGAGGGTGTAGTGCTTTTAATTTTTAGTGCTGACTTATATAATTACTTTAGTGAGCAAGTGCCAGGTAACTTAAGTGCAATGTGTTACAGGTAACTTAAATGTAAAAATGACAAACAGTATCTTTCTTTCAAGTGAAACAAGGAAATAAGTACAGTAAGCAATGCAGATATCACTAGGGATCCACAGAAGCACTGAGAAGCTGCATTTTAGGTGGAATTAGCGTTCCAGGGAAATAACAAGCAAACAAACAACAAGCATGCAAACAAAGCTAGATTCAGCAGTCATGGATCTAGTCTATGCTACAGCAAACAAGGTGTACCAATTTCAGTAAGAAACAGTTCAAATATGCAGGCACTATAAACCTTTAACCAGAAATTCCCAGCTCAGAAGGGCAGAGTCCAGCCTTTCCTCCCACAAGAGTGCAGACCACGAACCTTCATAACTGGCCTGAAGCCCAAGTGCATAAACCAGAACTAATACACGTTAAGAATAACAGACACTGAGCTCTCAATCAGCAGTTCCCAACTTAGAAGGATGAAAGCTACCTGTCTTGCCACCACAGTGCATGCCACAAACCTTCCTAATGTAAAACAACTGGTCTGAAGCCCAAGTGCTTAATCCAAAAGACTTAGAATGATAGCTACACTTTAATCAAGTTACTACCAAGCAGTAATAAATACAATTGAATACTTTAAAGAATGCCTGGATTAGTGCTCAAGTTATACAAACAAAGCTAGATTCAGCAGGCCTGGATCTAGTCTATGCTACAGCAAACAAGATGTACCAATTTCAGTAAGAAGCAGTTCAGATATGCATGCACTATAAGACTTTAACCAGAAATTCCCAGTTCAGAAGGGCAGAGTCCAGCCTCTCCTCCCACAAGAGTGCAGACCACGAACCCTCTTAATGTAAAATAACTGGCCTGAAATCCCAAGTGCTTAAACCAGAATTAATACACTTTTAGAATAACAGACACTGAGCCCTCAATCAGCAGTTCCCAACTTAGAAGGATGTAAGCTACCTGTTCTGCCACTACAGTGCAGACCACAAACCCTCTTAATGTAAAACAACTGGTCTGAAGCCCAAGTGTTTAAACTAAAAGGCTTAGAATGAGTTACACCAAGCAGTAATAAATACAACTGAGTACTTTTAAGATGATGCAAAAGCAAAATAAAGTAGGAAGAAACACAGGTACAGTAAAAGCAGATGTTTATGTGGACACAAGGATGGGGGCACCGGGAAGTGTGGTGGGGGGCGCAGTGGGGCCCTTTTGCATAGGGCTCCAGTTGACCAAAGGCTACTACACCGCACTGCATGCTGTCTTCTAGGCCATACACTACAACCTACATGGATATATGCACATATCAACAATCACTGACAGATAGCTGTCCACCCTTCACTAACAGTTGCAGTATGTCCCTTGCCCTATGCACGTGTGCAGATACAGATAAACACATACTGCTGCCACACATGGATGATATGCAGTGTGTGGAGTACTCTTCGGGTACATCTACAACATGCCAACACATACATTTCAGTTACATACCTTACCTTTGTATTTACCTGCTCCGTGTGTTACGGTTTTGTATATTTTTTTGGATGGTTTGATTTGGGTATTTGCCCTCAATTCCACCTTTGGTGTTTTATATCTTGTCTGGATTGCTTTGGGTTTTCGCCCTCTACTTCAGATTCAGTCTCTGTTTCTGTCTCTGTCTCTCTCTCTCTCTCTCAGTGTCTGTCTCATGACACCTGCAATGAAATAATTGCATGTGTGGACTGCAGGTACAGCCTGCTTTTTAGGTATCTGCACTTGTGCATGTGACAGCCTCTGCATCAGTTGCTGCCCACCATTCAGTAATTGCATGCAGCCTGCTGTTTGGTGATTGCATTACTCACTGTGATTGTAGCCCACTGCTATAAAATGCTAGGTTAGGTAGGCATAGCCCTTTCAGATTTCAAAGGTGGAGCCCATTCTTTTTTGCTCTGGACACCTTTGTGTCAGTCTGAAGGTTGGTATTTGTCTCTTATCTGATGCTAGGGTTGTAGCCAGTTATGTGCATGTTATACTCATACTTGCATGTTGCTGCTTCCAGTACACACATCTCAGTATGGACATGTATGCACCCCTCCAAATGCTAACACAGGATACATGTGAGTTTGTGCACTTTTCTCACTTACACAATTAACTGCCATACAAATGTGGTTATTGCACTGTATTCCTGTGGCAAGTGTTTATCCTGGTCTGATACTGTGTGGTGTTTGTAAGGTGCTACTGTAACATTATTCCCTGCTAGGATGGCTGGTTCCCTTTTCACAGTCATGTCATGCAATTCCACATCCACTGCTGGTAGAAAAGTGTTTGTGCTATACCATTCTTAATTTCCATTTACATTCCCTCATTGTAATGCATGATATATTTATTACAGAACCAGGTTGTTTGTATATCTGTTGTGGCTTAGTGGTAATTCGTACAGTCTATTGTGTCAATGATCTGGGGTTTGAGACTGGTAGAGGTTTTTTATTTTGCTGCTCAGCAGAGCAAGGGCCCTGCCATAGAGTGACTAAGGCACTTTTAAGCAGATGTAAGCGGGTTTGCGCGGGTTTGCACGATGCTTAGCTACGCTTAGCTAAGCGCACACATGAGCACACTCGCTTAATCCCACTTACTACTGCTTAAAAGTGGGTTCAAACCTTATCAATGCTTTTTATTTTAATACTGTCCAGACAGGTTGGAGGGCATGACTGTGTTTAAGCAACTTTGCTGCACATTGCTCCGCGTTGCCTGACGGTACGCGGGTTGGTGCGGCACGCACCTTCGTGCAATCTGATTACACTGGGTATAGCGCTATGTAGCTATGGGCAACTACATTGCACTGGGTAAAGCGCGATTTAGCTATGGGCAACTACATTGCACTGAGTAAAGCGCAATTTAGCTATGGGCAACTACATGCTATGGGCAACTACATTGCACTGGGTGAAGCACTGCTTAACTGTGGGCAATTTTATATTGGGGTCCTTTAAAATATTAATTTTATTCACTGATACATTGGCCATTTCACTGCATTTTAGTTATGTTTAAACATATATGTTGGGTATTATTCCATATACTGATTTAAAAAATAAATACTGAAGGGACTGGCAGGACTCGAATCTTGAATGCCTCTTCTTTATGTGAACGCTCTACCATTACGCTATTGCTATTTCATGTGATTTGCATATATATTCGTTCTTATGCTCTTCCATGTGAGAATTGCTGAATGTAGCTAAGCAATGGGCACACACGCGCAAATACGGGCAGCTATTTTGGGTATTTAAAAAAAGTTATGGTTATGCGCTTTGGATGTGTGATGGGGGTTTACATTCTCAGGCAGTGAGGTGTTGGGTGCAGGGACATTTGAGCGGACTCGCTCTTGTTTATTTGCTTTACTTTTAAACACTTGCAGGGGTGTGGACATTTGGACTGCTCGGCAGTCGGATACGTAGGACTTATGGTTGAGTCAGTGTGCCCTCATGCATATTCATGGCATGCTGACATCATACCATGTAACTGCAGCCTTCGAGTAAGACTTATTAAGTCTTACATGGAGGATTTGTGAATCCGGGGGTATGTCTATTCTGGAAGATGTCTAAGATGTCTTAGAAGAAAAAGGTGTACTTAATAAATTATGTGTTTCTAGGAAAAATATTTAGCAAGCATACATATGATTCCAGTAAAAGAAAAGAAATTTTCACAACTGCTTTTTCCTTTATATACAGTTCCAGGCAGAATTCAGTGAAAAGATGTACATTGTATGTTAAAGAGGAAGAAGGAAGATTGGGACGGATACATCCAGTGGTGTATGCAGCATCATTGGGTTTATGCAGGGTAATAAAGAAGGTTAAAGAAATGATTCTCTAATAAGTGTAATTATGACAGAAAAATTGAAAGCAATATGGTGTTTGTTGAGCAAATATAAAAGAATATGAAAATAAGTGAATGGAGAAATAGTAACATATCAAGAGAAAATTATAGTGTGGAAATTAAAAATAGAAGAAGTGGAAGAAAACAGGAAAATATGCTATATGAATATAATAAATACGTATTATTGTATTTTATCCAAGGAAAAATAGAAGATAAAAAGATAAAGGCATTGAAAATACAACAGAATGTAGTAGAAAGTATGTTGAATGAAGATATTCTTTACGGAGACTATCTGTAAGTACATTTCCAGTAAAAGCTAATATTTTCATCCAGAAAAAAGGAGGTCATTGTCCCACTGTAGTCATCCCTCATTAGACCCATTAGAGAGTACAACGCCCCATTTGGTATGTACCTCACAAGACATCTGCAACAACTGGAAAGGCTGCAGAAATACCTCACTAAAAGAATCACAGGCCTAAAGCAGATGCCCTATGCTGACCATCTAAAAAAAACTCCAGCTATACTCTGTGGCATATCGTCTACTCAGAGGTGATCTCTGCCTAACGTACAAGGTCATGTCAAACCCTGAGTTGCTGAACATGCTCCACTTAAAGAAATCCCAATCCCTCAGAGCTGCACGCTCCAGGGATCTAAACCTTGTCATCATAATGACCAAAACATGCTGGAGGGATAGGTTTCTGACCCAGAGACTCCCCATACTCTGGAATAGACTACCCATACATGTCAAGCAGAGTGCCTCTTTGGCCCTCTTCAAAAGGAACCTTGACGATTGGATGGGAGATAGGAAATTCACCCCAGGGATCACATCAGTCACCCTGCTAGACAGGGATCCAGGGAACTAAATATCGTGGCAAGAAATATCCAGGGAATTGCTATTGCTGGTCTTGTATAGGCCCTAGTATAGCCTAGTATCAACCTATGAACCTATGAACTTATGCCATGTAAAGATAGAAGAAAGAATTTGTCATTATTGTGGTGAGACTAAAACAACAGAACATGTTTTTGCATTGTCAAAGCGTAAAGAAATTATGAGATAACTTATGTGAAGAACATTGCTTGGAATGTATTATGAAAATAGAAAGAATCAATATGGATATGATTGTATTTGGTTATTACAGCAATGAGAATAAGGAATATGCAACAAATGTTAATAGAAAGCTGTTTTATATCATCCGGACTATATGGAATAAAGGAATGAGTGAGATAAAATATAATGGAAAGTGAATAATGGCTGAGATATTAAAAAGAGAAGATTTAGTATTGGGAAAAAGAGTGGGGTCTTAATGTGCATATATTTGTATAGATAACAATACAAAATATACTGATGGAAATATTTAAAAGAATGAAAAATTGCAAAAAAATGCAAATAATTGTATAGAATTATAAATAATGTATAATATATGAACAACGTAAATGTTGTATATAATGTAAATTATGTATTTAATAAAGGACCCCTACTACTTCTGATAAGATCTTTTATATCCACCAACTAAGGTAGACGGGGTCTTGTCTTAACATCTCTTCCAAAAGATCACACACTCAGGAGTGCAGCAGCCCCTTATGCAATACTGCAGTGTCAACAATGTTTCTCCTTGATATGAGAATAAAACCCACAGCCCTCTGCACCAAAGGCGAGTGTGCTACCTGTTGCACCACTGACACTGTTAATGCACAAACTTGTTCTTTGTGTAAACATGCAGTAATATTTAATACTTTCTCTTTAAAACTATGATAAATTGCAGTTCCATGCATTGATTATGCAGTATCATGATGAAGCAAACTTTCAAATGTAAACTTTTATTTTAAACCATCCTATATGATCCTCTATTAAAGCTAAATTTCATGATACACACAGGCAATGAGTACAGAAACAAATGTCCCTCCCAATCAATCAATGGTAGAAACAAAAATGGGTGATAGTGTAATTAAGAAAGGTGTCTTATCCTATTGCCCATTCTTAGAGTATCCTTAGAGCACATTTATATTCAATTATTTTGCAGTCTATGAAAAGTGATTAAAAGAATGAGGTTCATTTTCTTTTCTCTCAGTAGCTCAGTATATATTCATACATCTTATATAAATATATATTGCCCCATGCCATCTTAGTAATGCACACCGACACTAAGCCTGGTCCTTCTCCAAAATTCTAACCATATACCTTAGTTTACAAATCTCCTGTAACCCTTTCACTATACAAGATATACATACAGTAACAGACATGAACAACACTATTTATATCCCCTTACTTAACCCTTACTATAAGCTTAACCTGAAAACACTTCCATAACTGTTAGATCTCTACCCATACATAATCATTCCTTTAGTTCTAACCTGCAAATCCACAGACACACAAACACACACACACACACACACACACACACACACACACACACACACACACACACACACACACACACACACACACACACACACACACACACACACACACACACACACACACACCCTAATAAAAAACAGACATCCAACAAAATGGATGTTCAGTAAAGTTGCCATTCTCACAAATGAATCTGCACTTCATTTGAATGGTTTTGGCAAATAAACCTTACTAATATATTTTATGCACACACACACACACACACACACACACACACACACATACATTATCTATATATATATATATATATATATATATATATATATATATATAT
>NC_056740.1:319838101-319965601 GCF_019279795.1 Protopterus annectens | reverse complement strand
GTTTTTCCCGAAGGGTATGACTATGCATTTTTTGGCGTTTAACTTCAGGCCATGGCTCTGGCACCAGTTATCCGTTTCTGTGAGGCCCTTCTGCAGGATATCTGTGTCAGATGTGTTTTCGACTATGGCCGCCAGTTTGCAGTCATCTGCAAACTTTGTCAGCCATAACCCTCCTGTGTTTGCTTGTACTTCAGAAAAGTAGATGCCGAACAAGAGTGGACCCAGGACTGAGCCCTGTGGGACACCACTTGTGACAGGCTTTGAGTCTGACATGGCTCCAGCAACTCTGACCCTGTGGGTTCTGTCACTTAGCCAGTTTGCAACCCATCTTGTGATGTATGGGTTTACATTCAAGCTGATGAGTTTTTCGATGATACCTGAGTGGGGTATTGTGTCAAGGCCTTTGCCAGGTCGAGGTAGGCTGTATGGACTGCCTTTCCTCATCAATGGCCTTGGTGACTGTCTCGAAAAAGTCAACCAAGTTTAAGAGGCAGGATCTGCCTTTGACAAAGCCAAACTGGGTTGGATCCAAAGTCTGCAAGTTCCCTATGTCTTTATTTATGAGTTCCATTATGATCCTCTCCATGGCTTTGCAGATAAGGCTTGTCAAGCTAATGGGGCGGTAATTTCCAGGGTCTGTGGAGGCACCGCCCTTATGAAGTGGGACCACAGTCGCCGTGCGCCACTCCTTGGGTACATATCCTGAGGTGAGGCTAAGATTAAACAGCTGTCCTAACTGTGGGTTTAATTCCTCGTTGAGTTCATGAAGCACACAGCCGGGGACACCATCCAGTCCCATGGATGCTGTGTTTTTTGCCTTAATGAGGGCAGTTCTCACCTGGGCGTTGGAGATGTGTGGGGGTCTACAATCCTCTGGAATAGATATCTCTCCTTTTGGGGGGAGAAGTTTGCACTGAACCTGTCAGCCAGTATGTTAGCAATGTGTGTAGGTTCAGTAATTTTCACATCATTTTGAACTAATTCTGAGCATATCTGGGAGTTTCCTCCTAGGTTTCTAACATAGCTAAAGAAGGCCTTATGATTGTCTTTAGAGTCCTTGGCAATTTTTCTCTCAAAAATTGCCTTGGATGATTTTATGAGAGCTCTTAGTTTTTACTTATAATGATCAAAGGTGTCTTACCTTTCAAGGATTTTGCTCTATCTTGTAGTAGCTTCCTCCTTTTGTTGTAGAGCTTGTTTATGGCTGGGGTCCACCAGACTGGACGCTTGCCTTTGGTACAGAGAGTCTTAGTTTTGTTTGGGATTGCCTGATCCATGCAGTCCTGTAGGTGCTGGTAGAAGGCATTTGTAAGTGATTCAGCGGTTTGAGTAATGTTTACCACTGGCTCAGGGGCCTTAAAGGAGACCACACTAGTTTTTAGAAGTGTGAAATCGGCTTTTGAGAAGTTTTTCACTGTGGTCTTTTTGTTTCAGGTGGGGCGGGATGAGGACCTCCAGCGAGATTAGTTTATGATCTGATCTCACCAGTGAGGGGAATACTTCCGGTGTTGAACATTTTGATCCCATGTTCGTGATGATGAGATCAAGTATGTTTTCTCCTCTTGTGGGGATGGTGACTAGTTGTTCCATGGCATTTCAGTTTATGAACTCCAGGAATCTTTGGGTTAGAGTGTTCGGGCTTGAGTAGTGTTCCCAGTCTATATTAGGGTAGTTGAAGTCACCTAGTATGATGGTGTTTGGAGATACATTTATCCTCCAATGTTTTCAGGAAGGCCATGTGAGGTTCCTGAGTTTGAGAGGGTGGCCTGTAACATGCTACAAATTGCAGAGCAGTCTTGCCTATGGTTAATTGCACCTGGATGGTCTCCGATGCATCGTGCGTTGCCACCAACCTTGAGGTGTGGGTGTCCTTTATGAATATGGACACCCCCCCTCCTTTCTTGGTGTTGTCCGGATTTTGGGGCGGAACGCATGATATGAGGTGAAACCTGTTAGTGCTGGGGTGCTCTCAGGAGCCTTGAACCAGGTTTCTGTCACAGCACAGACATCGATGTTCTCCATATTGAGAAGGGCCTCGAGTGCGTGCATCTTGAGAGTGAGACTTCTGGCATTGAGCAGCATTACCCTTAGTTTTTCCTTTTGGTGTTCTAGGGTGGTAGGTTTAGAATTTGAGCCTTGCCTAAAAAGGCACTATGGGGTGGCAAGAGCCTTTGCCAATATCCGGAAGCCCAGGGTGACAGGTGCAAGCCGTCCCTTGCGAAGCAGCGTGGCTTGTCCAGCATGTCATCCCAGGCAGACAGACATTGGATCCCCTTTGAATGACACCAGAATTTAAGCCAATTATTAAAGCTGATCATCTTATCACTGTATTGTGGCATCATTCTAGGTGAAGGTAGGATACTGCTCAAGGTCAGGGTCATACCTGCCTGGGCTACATAATCAGAGAGCTCCTCAATGTCCCTTTTCATGTAGTCCAAGGAGGTACATCTCAGGTCGTTGACACCAGCGTGGACAATGACTGAGTCGTACTTGTACCTGCTGTTGAGAGACCTGAGTGCTTGCTTTATGTGGCAGATTCTAGCACCCGACAGGCAGCTTACTGTGACCTTCTCCTTACTCAGTCTGGTGAGTGGGACGTCAGTGTGTCTGACTATGGAATCACCAATGACAAGTGTGTCTGGCATTTTGTTTGGCCTTAAGGGCTGTGACTGTTTGACACTCTGACTGTGTGGTCTATGTGTTGCATGTGTTGGGTCATGAGGGTGTAGTTGTTTGGGTGTCTGCTTTGGTGGCCTCTGCTGTTTTGGTAAATTTTTGATCAGAGCCTCCGAGTATGTCTTTGTGTGAGTATGTGTATGATTTGAAGTTGTGATGGTACCATGTGTGACTGGGTATGTATTGTGTGTGGTTATCTTCTCCTCCTGTCTGGTCTTGCCAGTCCTATGTTGAGAGAGCTCAGCCTCCAGTTTGGCTGTATAGTTGCATCTCTCGCATGTATTTGTGTTTTGTGGGAGAAGGAGAGGATTGTCTGTGTACATGAGGCAATTGTAACATTGCCTCAATATTCCCAGGTTCACCAGTTGAGCTGGAGAGGACACTAGCAACTGATCCCTCGACATACTAGAAGTAGTAGATAAAGAGACTTTCAAAGGACTCCGGGAAGTGGGTTTTAGGCTGGTGGGGTAATATCTATAATAAGAGTGCTTTATCAAGGTGCAAGTACTGTAGGAGTAAGTGCTAGGCTTTACAGATAGAGAATAGTCTACTTGGGAATCAAGTAGAGATGAACTTTTCAGTTATAGGATATGCTGGTTAGATCAGCAGTACAGCTCGAGGAAGGTAGTTCTAAGGGAAAATTTGAAGAGTGGAATTTAGATGGCCTGAATAGTTTAACCTTGTTTAGCCGCTGCTCTTGTGTACAACAGTGGCAACTCACTAAATCGTGCTAACGCGTTTAGCATGTTTTATAGCAGGGGCTGAAGGGAGCTAGGAATTGGCCCAAAACGACCAATGGACTACTAGTTTCTGGCTGAAACTTCACCAAATCGGACAAAAAGGCCGCTCAGTGCTTCCCACTCCCACTGGTAAGCAAAGAAACTTCCCTCCTTCCTAATAAGGCAATGGATCAGTAACAGGAACTAAAAACAAAGCCCAGGGATCAGCAACTCTGAAACTGGACTACTCTAGTTCAGTAAGGCGGGAAAACAAGAGATTTTTTTGTTTTATTACAGAGATAAGGAATTCAGGGACACACACACACACACACACACACACACACACACACACACACACACACACACACACACACACACTTTCCTTTGTATATTTAGCAGGGGTTTAGGACTGGTAGTGGACAGCAGAATGAAAACGATGATAAGTTCATATCTGTAACGGAAAAGACTACTCTGTTATGGAGACATTCTACGGAGTATCTCTATTATTAGGCTGCAGTAAGATGACGTATACAATATTGTTTTTACAAATGTGCCCAAATATCCAGACTGGAAAGAAGTCAGAAGCATTTTACAAGACAGAGTGATTGTACTACAAATTATATTTATAGAAATAGACTTGAACAGGACTTTCTGCATTCTTTGTATTATGGATTGGTTAGAGGGGACGTGAGTCTTACATATAAATGTTTAAATAATGCTGTATTATCGGCCACTTTGGGTCTCAGATTTGTTTAGCAGTCAAGTTCCTAGAAATAATTTTTTTTTTTTTTTTTGTAAATGCATCAGTCCTTTTTGGTTAAAAAGCTCTTTTCATTATAGGGCTTGGAAATTGTGTCTCTCTATAGAGATCTGGAAGTCTTCTAGTCTCAATATATTGAAAACACTTATTGACTTTTGGTTTGGCAACAGAGTTTTTAGATCTTAGTAACAGCCGACAAATTCATTTAATGTCTCTTTTGAGGTACTGAGTTTGATTCTCACCAAACATTAAACACCAAACAAGTGCTAACATTGGCCCGAAAGGGGGGCAAGTCCAGGAGTTCATCAAACTGTGTTTTTCATGTTTGGGTGATATTGAAGTCAGCATTGCCTGATTCATTGACAGTAATATCAAAGTTCTGATAGTAAACCATGTGCACACACACACACTCACACACACACACACACACACACACACACACACACACACACACACACACACACACACACATATATATATATATATATATATATATATATATAGAGAGAGAGAGAGAGAGAGAAAGAGATATTTTATACTCTATATATATATATATATATATATATATATATATATATATATGTGTGTGTGTGTGTGTGTGTAATCAATATATATATATATATATATATATATATATATATATATATATGTATATATATATATATATATATATGTATATATATATATATGTATATATATATATATATATATATACAGGGTCTATATCATATTGTCAAAGTCTGACAACTTCAAAGCGCTTAAGGTCGAACTTGAATGTTCCAAGTGTCAGAACTTTGAATGTAAAAAAAAAACATTTAAAACTCAAAACAAAAACAAAACCACTCTACACAGGGTGGCAATCCCCCCTGCATCACCCACACCGCCCGCTATTTAAATATACCAAGTCCGAGATCGCACTACAGTGCAGTAAAGGGAAATCTTCCCTTCCCGCACTCTATGGCAATCTCCGCTATATGTTTCAATGTTCTGACACTTCTAACATTTAATTTTGACCTTTAGTGTTTCAAAGTTGTCAGACTTCGACATTATGATATAGACTCTCTATCTCTCTCTATATATATATATATATATATATATATATATATATATATATATTTACACATGATCAAATACAACAAATGAAACCACAATAATAGTAAAATATAGAAACATGGGAAATAAAAAGATGACAAAGCCTGATATTATCAGGCGAAAGCGCTTGATTTATTTGTGTTTTAGATATTATGTTTGGCATCGAATAAAAGTTTTTTAAGGATTATTTGGCTGGATCCACTGTAAGTGGTGTTTTCTTCTCTAGATCCAATTTCTAACAGTTTCACTGCATTGTAGCTTAATATATGTTTGTTTCCTTCCTCTGTAACTGATTTTCTTGAAGTTTCTGATGAAAACAAAGACAAATAATGTACTTTCCTGATGCGATCCGAAGCAGCCGGTGCCACACAGGGTCCCACCATTTCTTTGTTTCCGGTAAATCATGCAACTTCATTATAGCAGACTTCTAGTTTAGTTAGTTCAGTTTTCTTTAGGTTAGTAAGGATGGCAGAGGTATATAGGAGGGAAGTTAGTAACTGAGCCCTGGCAGTGGATTGTCTGCTGTAATCAGTAAGATATGGTTTGGCCCAATATAGACAGTCTAATTTTATGCGTACTTTTTTAATGACAGTTGCCAGATGTATCAGATTTCAAATTATTGGCAATAGTAATGTTTAGTACTTTGGTGTGTGTTACTGTCTCAATTTTGGTGTTATTGGATGAGTACATTTGGAAAAGTATGCATTGGCCTAAGGGTTTATTGTTTGAGAAGATCATTAGTTTTGTCTTATTGGAGTTCAAGATTAAATGTGAGGTAGTAAGCCAGTATTCTATAGCAGTGAAAGAGAGTTTTTTTTCATGATGTTCAGAGAGGGAGGGAACTGCACATGTAAGTGCAGAGCCATCCGCATATTGGATGATTTTAGCCAGGTTAGTTACAGAGTGGAGCTTGTTAGTAAAAATGTTAAATAGAAGCAGACCTAATATTGATGTGGTACCCCTAGTGTAATGGGTAATGAAGGAGAGAAGTCATTGTGCCATTTTATTGCTTGATGCCAGTCTGATAAATAGTCATGGAACCATTTAATGGCAGAATGGTTCAGTTTAAGAGATAAGAGTTCTTGCAAAAGATTTTGGTGTGAACCAGTATCAAATGCTTTGGATATGTCAAGAAAAACTGAGGAGACTAGCTGACCATTTTTTCTAAGGTGGTTAGTGGTGTCTATAAAGCTTAATAGGGCTGTGGTGGTGCTATGGCTGGGTCAAAAGCCATGATGAGTGTTGGTTAGGAGATTGTTTGAGAGGAGGTGTGTCATAGGTTGTGAGTGAATGCATTTCTCTAAAATTTTGGATAGTGGTGATAGAATTGTGATAGGTCTGCAATTAGAAAACTCAGTAATCTTTCTCCCTTTGTGTAGTGCTGTTATGTAGGAAGTTTTCCAGATTTTGGGTACATGGAGTTCATTAATGGAGCGATTAATTAGTATTGATACTAGACAGGAAATGGTATCTGCTGCTAATTTAAGGTAATTGGCTGGTAGATTATCGGCAGCAAGGACGGCAGGTTTTAGTTTGTTAAGCATTCTTTTTATTATGCTGGTTTGTACAGATTTAAAAGAAAAGTTACTAGCATTAATTTCAGTAGGGATTTTTAGTGGGGTAGTACTGTTTGTATTGGCAAGGTTTAGGATGGAACTGGTAAAGCAGTTATTAAACTGAGTTGCTACTTTGTATTTGTGGTAGAAGGAGTTGGGGTTTCAGATTGTCCAGGCTTAAGTAGCTGATTTATGCTTGCCCAGAACTTTTTTTTTTTTTTTATATTTATGTTGTGTTGTTATATAGTAGGATTTTTTGTCAATTTTTTATCCATTTTTTTTTTTGCTCTGTTTCTTTGTTGATGGTAATTGTTTAGTGTAGTTGGATTTTTATTGGACTGGTGTTTTGCCTAAACTTAGTCTCTAGTTTTAAGCAAAAGTGTTGTATCTTTGGTAAGCCATGGGGCAAAGTTTGCTTTGGTTTTTATGGTTCTAAGGGGGGGGGGCTTGTCAATTTAGTATGCCCAGGAATGTATCATTAAAGTATGATACTGCAGTGTCAAGTGAGAAGGTAGACAGAGGAGTACACTCACATTATTTTAAGGTTGATATGAAGTTTTGAGTAGAAAAATTCTTCTTGCTGTGTATTTGTCTAAATATGGTGGTTTTGGGAGAGTGTCTGTTTTGTCAGAGGAGATAAGTGAGAGAGTGGTTGCTTAGGGAGTCTGGGAGTAGTCCTGACTGTTTACCAAGGGATGGTTTGTTGGGTAAGGGCCACACTAATATTGATCATCTGTTTGTTTTTTATCTATGCGAGTTGGAAATGTAATTAACTGGGAGAAGCTGTATAGGTTTCTGAAGTTTGTAGGATTTTCAGATGTACAGGTTGACCAGTTTAAATTGAAGTCTCCTATGACAATGGTTTCTTGGGAAAAGGTAGTCGATGTCCAATGAAGGAAGTCTTCTATTAAGGTGGGTTCATTGTTGGAAGGAATGTAGACTGATATTATGATGATGAATTTGCTGGGATTTAGTTCTAATACATCCGAGTGACGCCTCCAGGTGCATCTGCAGTTACCTCCTACTGCTCCTCTAGGCGTCAAATATTGCTTGTTCATATTTGCATTAATAATTCCAAACCCATGCCCTATACAAGGTATCAGAATATTTTATCTTGAAGCATACATGATGGCAAACACAATTGCATTGATATTTGGCCTATGTCAATGAGTATTTGTTAGAATTGTAAGGTGATAACTTTATTTTTTAAAGGCTCAAGCCACGCCCACTAGGAGTTAAAGGTGCACAATCAAAAGAGCTGAACTGGAGGGAATGAGCTAGAAAATAGCATCTCAGCATTACTGAGTTTTGGGGGGTGTGGATCTAGATATTCAAGCTTTAGTGAGTTTTTGTACATAATTGCTACACCTCCGCCCTGCTTATTGAGTCTGTCTAATCTATGAATATGATATCCCTGGGGTAGAATCTCATTGTTACATATTGTTGGTTTTAACCAGGTTTCAGTTAACACAGCTATGTCAGGAGAGTAGAGAGAGAAGGATGCATGCAGTTCATGTATTTTGTTTGACTGACTCCTGAGTTACATGTTTAGCAGTAATAGGTCAGAATTTGTTCTGGGAAGGGTTGCATTTCTAAAATTACTTATAGGGACTGAGATATGTAGCTGCAGTTGATTTGTTTTGGGTGCTGGGTTTGGGTGAACATCACCATTAAGCTTAATTGTGGGTAGTATTTTATTAGTAAGTTAGTGTATTTAAGCATGCGTTTGGATTGTTTATAGGTAGGCCAGGATGGAGTATGTTTATGAATGGATTTGTATGTGAATAGCTCTGCATTGGTGGTGTTGAATAGGCTTGATAAAATAGTAATGTGGTCTATGTTGTTGCAGTGCAGTGTAGTGGCAGAATTGGCTGTGGATGGATAGGTTGTAGAAAGTTCATGTTGATAGGATGTAATTTTTTAAAAGAATTTAAGCATATACTGCAGTGATGGTGCTGCGGTAGCATTGTCGCCTCACAGTAAGACGTTGTCCTGTTCAAGTCTCAGCTAAACTGTCTTCTGTGTGAAGACATGCATGAATGGATGTACCTTTGTTAAAGGTTGTGCGTCAGGGCTGGCAACTCGGCACGTAAAAAATCTACTGCCAATCATTAGCGGACCGGAGTTCCACTGTGGCAACGCCTAACCAGGAAAAGCCGAAAGACACAACAAACAACAACTGAGCAGAATTTATGCAAGAGTGTACAGGCATGTCCCACAAAATGGTGCTTTATGAATCTCTGTTATTTACATAAGTTTGACTGGTTCTGATTTGTACACTGAGTTAGAGAAATGATTTACTGAGCATTAATGACTTGCTGACTGGCTTTTACTTACCTGGCTTTGTGTTTTGCTTCTGCGGTTTGGTTTAGATTGCCACTGGTGCTGTGGAAGACTGGTATGCCCTTTCTGATTTGTTTAATGTAGGGGAGAAATACATCTGTCTCCACAGGATGAAAAGGATGACAGTACGATCAAAGAGCAAGCTGGAGAGATGACATGAGTGCCTGAGTCTCACACCACCTCCCTCCCTCCCACCTGCTTTCCCTCCCACAAAGATAATTACTGCAGAGATTTCACCATGTCAACAAACAAAGGCATGCAGCTGATGACATTCAAAGACAACCCTACATGACCAGAGCAGTCTGCTTTGATGACTGCAGTTTGAAAGTACACTGTCTGAAAGAGTGTGTCTTTACCAGGGATACAAAACTCTCTTGACTTTGTCCTTGTGTCTTTAGCTTGGTGTTAAGAGATGTCCATTCATATTACTTAATACAAACTCATGTAACCTGTCACCTAGACTAAACTTTCATTGGTTTATAACTGCAGTGACTGACTTGTCTCATCTGTATTTTAAGGCTTCTTTTTACTGTCAGAGTTTCTCAGTTATTAAAAATAAATCTGCCTTTATATGATGCAAGCTATTTGCTCTTTCACTGTGCATCGTATGGCCTATAGTACATTAGTTAATGTAATACCAGAGACATTCACTTGCAACACTATTTCAGTGACCTTAAGTACACACACCTCCCACCCAGTACTCAGTATGTCTGCTGACTCCAAGGTGACTGTTAGTTGCTATACCTTATTTCTATTTTAAAGGGCTACATTGCCTGACAGTTGTTACTGGTTCAATATATAATTGTAATTGCAGAATTTCTTCCATAGTCAAGGCCATTTCTACTGAAGCATGGCTATGTCTAAGAAGTTTCAGTCGATACCCCAGCTGATAAATGCAAAGCCTTTAAAGTAGAGTCCAAATTAAAACAAATAATTAAAGACCCACGTCTTATCAGGAGTACAGAGATGTGTGTTATTTTCTTTTCTACAGACAAACTCATTTTCACCTAGATGCAAGACTGTTGTCGGCCTCTTCCTAATCCCCTAGAAAAGGATCCCTAGACGTGTGTGTTGCCAGACAGAAAGAACCAAGCCTCATCACTCAGTGGTGGAATCTGTCCTTTAACTGCTAACTGCTTGAGTGTGCACACCCTCCTGTGTTATGGAGATATCAGTGCCTTTGTCAGATGCTGTTTTAGAATTTACAGTTGTCACTCCATAAAAGAATGCACACATTCAGTAGTGTCTTCATTTCACAACCTTGTGTGCTTGTTTAACAAACTTCTAGGTAATGAAAATCAAACGACACTGCAAAAAAACCCCCAAAAAAACAAAACAAAAAACAAAAAAAACCAAAAAACAAAAGTGTCAATTTAAGTGACAATAAGTGAGTCAGCAAATTATCTCCCGTTTCATACTACACTCAAGGCTGATTTTAGTGTCAGTGTATTTAGCTAGCAGTCATAATAGCAGCTATTACGCTCATGTTTAGATTTATTATTAAAGATAATGATACAGTGTTAATATTCAAAAACAGATTTTTTGATGCAACTTGTTCTACATGGCACAAAGTTTCTACCTATATATATTACCTATATATATAACTGAAGCCAGCTGGACTGTTATTTGCTATGTTTACGTCATCTTTGTCTCTCCTTTAAATGCTATTGAAATATCCAACCCTTTCTGTTTCTTTTTGTTGCAAGGTTAAGTTAGATGCCCAATTAATTTGGGAAAAAGAAAGAAAACTTGCCTTTTCAGTTGACCAGCCTGTATATGCAACTAATTCATTGGTCTGTGTAGCGGTGGGGATCTCTAATGCCTTAACATCAAGCATATTCCTGCAAAGGCACTTGCAGTGACTGCCAAGCCAAAAACGTGTAATATTCTGTGACTGCTGTCAGTATAGCTACTGAAATGTAAATTGCTGTTCTATCCCTTTATTTCAGCTGTTACATATATAATACATGGTTATTCCTGAAATGAAAAAAAAAAAGAACATGGGTAAAGTGTTAATAAAATGTAGTTTAATCTGTGCAAAGAACTCTGAAGTCTCAGCTCACCTTGGAGGAAGAGAACTGTACTGATCACTATGTGGGCATCATGTTATTATAAAGGGGACAATCTGATGTGGTATCTTTTTAAGCAGAAGCTACATTTTTGTTCACTTTACAGAGGTGCTATATTCCTTGGCTTGCCCTCCCTGCACGGATAGTTTTTTTTTCAGGTGTACCCATAGACTCTTTACTTAAAATGTGTTACCAGCTAATTAGCTGTCCAAATATCAGTAACGCCAGCACATTCCAACTGGATTCTGCAGTAATGCAGCAGAGTATGGAGACTGGAACATCTGTTGTCAAGTCAACGCTGGAATCTATCATCAGCAAACTTTTATCTATTTTTGTGCCATTTAGTACTTGTTCAAATTTGGGTATGTGGATTTTCTCATGGAAAAGTGCTCTTTCAAGTCATTAGTATACCCAGAAAAGATTTATACTTCTGTTTCTTTTTTTAAATACTGTATGGTAGCTAGCCATTTTACACAGTGACTTCACTCCATTAATTTAAATCCATGTTCTGTTGTTAAGTAAGGTACAGACAAGAATCAGATTTTAAAGCCCTAACAAAACTGCACACAATGAATCCATACTGATTATAAACTGTGATTTTCCATTTGATATCATTAGTAATTTATGAAGAAGACAGACATTGATAGTAACAGTAGTGGTCTTCTCTCACGTAGTATTCTATTCCTGTACAAGAAGTCTTCTTCTTCTTTCAGCTGTTCCTGCTAGCAGTCACCGCAGTAGATCATCTGTTTCCATTTCTTCCTGTCCTCTGCATCTTGATCTGTCACACCAACCACCTGCATGTCCTCCCACACCACATCCATAAACCTTATCTTAGGCCTTCCTCTTTTCCGCTTACCTGGCAATGTCTCATCTGCCAATATTCAACTCTTGCCAACTTCAAGATGAAACTACAATCTAAGAGGATTCAGTACATCAGTGAGATACTTGAAATTATTTACTTCTGCCTTTTCAGAAGACATATGACATTTCATAATACTTTAAGGCTCTGCAAGTCACATACTTCAACACTGAAGACTTAATGAACACTACTGAATATATGAACACAAAAATGAAACTTCAGCATTTTTTCACAGCACATCACATATCAAAGCTAAAGGAAAATTAAGGCAGAGTCCCTAACAGATGTGTCTGCACAAAACATGGGCTCTGACTCATCCACAACTCAAACTACTCAGATGTATCTCCTTCTTCATGGATAAACTTAACACTTGAACACCACAAATTAATATATGAAGATGTAAAGACGACAGAGAAAGCAAATGTTTCTAATTATATAAATGCCATTACATCTCTCAGAAATAAAATATCAGAAATGAAACAAAACTTAGATGATTTAGCACCCAGAATATTTTTGAAAACAGAGAAAGAATTTTTTATTTATTTATATTAATTTACCGGGTAGTGCATTGATCTCAATTAACTTTGCAGGCACAACCTAAATATATATATATATATATATATATATATATATATATATATATATATATATCTATGGGTTTTGGTTGAGACAAAACCACTGAAAACTTCAAAAGACTGAAACCCAGAACACCGACTTTTCACGAGAGGTAAGTAACCACTTGGCCATCCTGTTGAACTTTGCCCTTACTCCTCGTGGTAGTGTGATCTCAGAGTTGGTATATTTAGTCAAGGGGGTGTGGGGGCAAAGCCCCCCATATCAGTGGGTTTAGTTTTGTTTCATTTATTTTTTTTAAGAATGGCCAAACGGTTACTTACCTTGCGTGAAAAGTCGGTGTTCTGGTTGTCGGTGGTTTTATCTCGGCCAAGTGGGAGTCGGGTAAGTGAAACATCAGTCTATTGAAGTAGACCCATATATATATATATATATATATATATATATATATATATAAAATAAAATAACTTAAAACACCCTGACTACGAGAAACGAACCTTGAACTATAAAACAAAAAAAATAAAACACGTAGGATGAACTAGTGTTTTAGCACTTTCATCTTTTATTGATGGATAAGACTTCTTCAGAAACAAATACATAAATGCAGTGTAATCAGTTGTACACACTTGATATTCTGTAATTCAACAAAATACTAACCTGTCATAAAGAGATAGAATGTCAAAGGGCCAATCACAAGACTCAGCAGTAAAATAACCCAATCCATAAAAATGGTGCGATTACCAAGAAATGTCAGCATTAAAAGGTACATTATCATCTTGACTTAATTAACTAATCAAATTAAATTAAATAAATAAATAAAGGACAATAATAATTTAAGATATTCAGAAATAACAGTATAGGGGAATCACTGAAACCAAAGTAAGCACTAGGGCTGAAATCCAATATTTAAACTGCCAAAGCAACCCAGGAAATCTCTAGAAGTCCACAACTCAGTGTGTCATTCATCTAGAAAAAACCCTGCTCCCCTAGAGTAGTTGTGCAACCAAACAAAACAAAACCACTCTGTTTTTAACGTAGCCAATGCAGCACACATTTAATATTAATATGTTCATTGAGACCAGGGGCTGAGTCAGCTCCCAGCAGGAGCTGACATTTAAGTTCCTTCATTTTCAGCAGGGAGTTGCAGTCACAAAAAAAAATAAATCCAGCTTTTCCAATACCAAGAACTGAAACCCAGAGAAATTCATGCATCTGCTGCTGTGGTTTCCTAGTGCATTACTGCTATCCTTTTTGCGGATAGCTGCCAGGTGTTCCTTAGATATGTCAGAAAGTTTTCTGCTAGTTTGTATGTAGAACCGGTTACATCTTTTGCATATAGCTGCATATACCACCCACTCTGTGTGGCAGTACATATGCTGCGTAAAAATAACTTTGTAGTAGTTGCAATGTGGGAATGTGTAAGAGCTGCAGCTTAAATGTGTTGGCAAACTACACAGTGGCCACAAGTGAACATGCCTGGGGGGGGGTCCTTGTGTTAGATCCTGGTTTCCTATTAGAAAAGGCAAGTCCCTGTTTTCAAAACTTGCTCTTAATGGAGAGGATTTTTTGTAGGAGAAGGTAGGTTGTTTACCTAAAATAGATTTTAGATCATCCTGGCTGGAAAAAAATGTTCCAATTCTTAATGATGATTTCCCTCATCGACTGCATGTCCCTACTGATTGGTAATGGAAAAATGCAGAGTTTATCAGTCAGGTTAGAACTTCTGCTGCAGCTGTTGTAGCCAGATATCAGTATAGGCTTGTGCTTGATGTGTCTCTCTTGTATTACCCTGTCCAGCTCTTGTTCTATAATGTGGTCAGGATAGTTTCTTGCTAAGAACATACTTTTGAGAAATTGGCTTCAGAAACAAAATCCTCATCTACACTGATGATGTGGGAAAGGCGGATGAACTGTCCTCGTACCACATTCTTTTTGGAGAAATGTGGGTGCTGACTATTATAGTCCAGAAAATTGTTGCGATAAGTGTTTTTACAGTAGATGTTAGATTCCATACTATTGTTAGACTTGTTGATCTTTATGGTGTTGTTCAGGAAATGGATAGTTGCACCTCGTCCAGAGATGGTAAAATCCAAGTATCCTATGCTATTAGTTATCTCCTTGATGAAGTCAGTCAGTTCCATGTCTGTGTCCTCCCAGATGAAAGAATTATCATCAATATAATGTCTATACCAGATATGGGCAAACTATGGCCCGGGGCACATGCGACCGACTAAACGTTTTTTTGATTCGGCCCCAAACTTTGTGTGTGTGTGTGTGTGTGTGTGTGTGTGTGTGTGTGTGTGTGTGTGTGTGAATGATCGGAGAGAGAAAGAGAGTGAATGCAGGTTTTGGTGTGTGAAGTGTGTGTGTGTGTGTGAGGAGATCTAGTGAGAAAGTGAGTGATTACAGGTTTAAGTGGTTGTGTGTGTGTGTGTGTGTGTGTGTGTGTGTGTGTGTGTTGGTTTGAAAGGTGAAGTGTGTGTGTGTGTGTGTGTGTGTGTGTGTGTGTGTGTGTGTGTGTGTGTGTGTGTGAGTGTGTGAATGGAGAAATGGTAAAAATGATGTGTGTTGATGTGTGTGTGTTTTTGCAGAGTGTTGAATTTTTTTCTCTGCAGATTTGAAAATGTTTGTGTGTGTGTGTGTGTTGTGTGATCTTTTCTTTTTTGTGTGTGGGTGCACTTTTTTAAAAGAGGCAGTGTTGAAGTTGTATTGTGTGTCTGTGTGTGTCTTTTTTTGATGTAGATTATTATGTCTTGCCACGCTATAATCAGCTTACTTAATAACAATACAACAAGAGACAGAATCTTTGTTTTCCAGTTCATTCTTTCTTCTAAAAAAGCACTGTTTTCTTCTGCCCTGCAAACATTTTCTCAATTTTTTCTCAAGTATCATATGTTTTTTCACGATAAATAACCCAATCTATCTGACTAAATGTATCTCTCTTAAAACACTATATCAGGTTCTTACTACTATTATGACACTGATTTACTTCTTTGCTATGGATAGCAAGTTGACTGCTTTATCTATTGCAACTCAAGCTGATCATTTGTAGATATTCATGTTTTGTTCTGAAATCCTTTCTTCTGCCCCTTGTAATATCCATGTTGCACTCATTGTTGCCCACAGCCATTAATTAGCATTGAAATATTCTTACTACTTTTTTAGATTTACAATCAGAGAAGGTTACTCTGACAGCTTATGATCTACTGGTCTTCAAAAGAAGCAGGATTGCATTATATCTTACGTTAGTATTTTCTACTTCAAAAAAAATGCATCAAAGGTTATTTTTTTTGAAGGAAGTTAATTTAATGTCATTATAGTAAAGGGTAAAGTTTGAAGTTTGAAATAAGAAAGGCATTTTCATGGGCCTTGTCCAGATTTTTGATGTTTATTGTAATGCTTTTTCTTCATTTTCATTGGAAAATTAAAATTTTGTTTCTTTCCCCATATGTGTATTATTTTTTTTTTCCCCAATGAGGTTTTTTCAAACATGTCATCTATCTGCTCCTGTTCCGTCCCCTTTGTCAAATGTTAGAACTCAATGTGGCCCACGAATCAAAAAGTTTGCCCACCCCTGGTCTATACATTCATACAGACTGGTAGCCAGGTAAGTGGAAAAACTTTCTGACAGATCTAAGGAACTCCTGACAGCTATCCGCAAAAAGGATAGCACTAATACACTAGGAAACGACAGCAACAAATGCATGAATTTCTCTGGGTTTCAGTTCTTGGTATTGGAAAAGCTGGATTTATTTTTTGTGACTGCAATATGCTGCTAGAAATGAAGGAGCTTAAATGGCAGCTCCTGCTGGGAGCTGACTCAGCCCCTGGTCTCAATGAACATATTAATATTAAATGTGCACTGCATTGGCTACGTTAAAAACAGAGTGGTTTTGTTTTGTTTGGTTGCACGACTACTCTAGGGGAACAGCGGATTTGCTAGATGAATGACACACTGAGTTGTGGACTTCTAGAGATTTCCTGGGTTGATTTGGCAGTTTAAATACTGGATGTCTGCCCTAGTGCTTACTTTGGTTTCAGTGATTCCCCTATACTGTTATTTCTGAATATCTTAAATTATTATTGTCCTATTTATTTATTTAATTTAATTTAATTTGATTAGTTAATCAAGTCACGATGATAATGTACCTTTCAATGCTGACATCTCTTGGTAATCACAGCATTTTTTCTGGGTTGGGTTATTTTACTGCTGAGTCTTGTGATTGGCCCTTTGACAGTCTATCTCTTTATGATAGGTTAGTATTTTGTTGAATTACAGAATATCAAGTGTGTACAACTGATTACACTGCATTTATGTATTTGTTTCTGAAGAAGTCTTATCCATCAATAAAAGATGAAAGCACAAAACACTAGTTCATCCTACCTGTTTTATTTTTTTGTTTTATAGTTTGAGGTTCGTTTCTCGAAGTCAGGGTGTTTTAAGTTATTTTATTATAACTTATCTTCTTAGTTTCGCAAGTTGTCGGTTATTTAATAAATAAATAAATAAATATATATATATATATATATATATATATATATATATATATATATATATTATATATATATATATATATATATATATATATATATATATATATATATATATATACATATACATATTTACAGATGCAAAAATGTGCCACATAATTTAGCTCAAGAAGCTGTTAACAATGTCATAACATAGATGGAAAAATGGAATTATGCTAGCAGAGCTTTATGGATAAGATGTAACTATAATGACCAATATGACTTGTGCTACAGGGATAGCAGCATGTCATTATATAGACAGGCATGAAGACACCAGAAGATGCAAGTGAGAGTAGTTGCAGTAAAGGATGCCATGGGAAGAAGACAGAGAAAAGGTGAGAGATGCATGCAGATGGAAGAGGAGTAGAAAGGATAAGAAGTGTGAGAGAGATGCAAAGAGAAGAGGCAAGTCGGATGCATGACATGCAGTAAGTAAAGGGGATGACAAGATGAGATAAGGAAGGATATAAAAGGCTAAAGGGTGTTTGAGGGGCTCTATATTATGTTGTCAAAAGATGAATTAGCCAAACATGTCTTTATCGACACATAAATATTGACCTCTGAAATTGCCGAATGGCCACTTAAGCAAATTTTTTCCCAGGGGAAAATATCATGTGAATGTCATCAGGAATTTGCCCTTTCCCCCACTGTACTGCAATCTTGGAGTTGGTATATTTAGTTAGGGGGGTGTTGGGACAGAGGCCCCCACTATGTAGGGTTTGAAAATTTGGCTTCAGTGTCTTCGGCCAAGTGATTTTTTTTTTCTTGGGAAAAAATTCACAGAGATCAATATTTATGTGTCGATAAAGATGTGTTCAATTATCTCAACTTTTGACAACATAATATAGACCCTGTCTGAGAGAGCTGCAGGGTTCATTTAATGTGACCTGAGTATGTGCAGCTGCACTTTGTTTGGGTGAAAAGGTGCTTCTTGAGCTGTTGTCTGAAGTCTGAGTACTTTTGGAAGTTTCAAATTGAGACAGGAATGGAGTCCCATAGTCTAGGTGCTAGAATGGCAAATGCATAGTGCAATAAAGTTTTGTTTTTGGCATTAGCAGTGTGAGTTGTACCTGAGAGATACCCCTGAGATTAAAAATGGGAGTTTTGGTGAAATGTTTATGAGTAAGATGGCTGATATCTCAGGAGAAAGGGCTTTGTTAATTTGTGACCCTAGTAGAAGGTTGTCTCTCAAATGTACTGGGAGCTATTTAGCTTTGATGAAAGATAGCAATGGCATTCATTACTGGAGGAGTTAGTAATGAACCAACAGATTTTACTGGAAATGGTTTGTGAGGTGCTGGCATTTTTCTTTGAGGCTGTAGCTATAATGGCTACTCCAAATTCAAGGTGAGTGAAGAGAATTCCTTTGCCTATGGCAGCTTTGGCAGTCTTGGAGACAAGAGGTGATAGGTTGCTCCCCCTGAACAGTAGTGTGTTGATCTTTTTGCATGTGTTTTCAGTGTGAAGTTGAAATTTAAGAGACCGGTCTAGCCAAATGCCGAGGTATTTAAAGGATATTTCATTTTCTATGGTGGTATTGCTAAAATCTTAGGGTGTTTTGGCTATTTTTTGGTTGGTTCCTAATAGCATTGTTTTTGTTTTTCAGGGATTGAGTTATAAGTTTCTGGTCTATTAGCCGCTAGTGGAAGGTTTGTAGGTCATCTTGGAGCTGAGTTTGTATAACAGAGTGGGATTTCTTTGACCTGTAGATGACCATGCCATCTGTATAAAGAATTAGAGGTATCTGAGGATGACCAGATGGGATTTTTTAAATAAATATGGAAAATAGCAGAGGGGTTAAAGTGGAACCCAGGAAGGCACCTTTCATAAGAGGAGCTGTTTTAGAGGTGGTGGTGTCTACTTTCCCCTTGAAGGATCTATTGATGGGGAAGTCTACAAACCAAGGTTTTGCATCATCACTAAGCTTATTTCAGTTAATTTGTCAAATAGTAAGTTATGGTCAATTAGATCAAAGGCTTTTGTGAGGTTAATAAAGACGGCTGGTGTCAGCTTGCCTTTATCTGTATTGGATATGATGTCATCTGTGAGGGAAATGTATCAGCATAAAGGATCTTTAAGAGTCTCATGTAAAATAGTTCTGTTTTATACTTTTCTGTTCTCTATATATCTAAAATGACTAATAATTTGCTACAGCAAAGGTTCACAGCGTATAGGAGCTAAATTGTCTGCTGATATGAAATTTAAATGCTTTTCTAATAAAATGTGAAAATTTTCAACAATAAATGTTTATTTTAAGATAACTCTGGACTTAAGAATAAAACATACTTACACAGAACATTCTACATTTAGTTATAATTATTTTGGTTTCTTGGCTAGATTTGCACACAAATATTGAGAATATCCTGAACATTTTTTTTGTTATGAATATCATTTCTATGGGCTGATCCTAAAAGCTTAGCCACAGGTCTGTCAGAGAGAAAAAAACAAATTTCTGTAACATCACTACAGCAGGTTAGCCCTGTACAGACATGATGGCTTTTAATGCTGTTTTCTACTTCAAAAACATGTACAGTACAAATGGAATCTTGTCTCTAGTATAAGAATATAAATTAATACTAGTAGAAGTTAATAGAAATCATAGATACTGCCAAAATAAGCTTTCAGACTTTCTTTTGTTTGCTTTTTTATTATTTATATATTTAGTTACTTATATTTGTTTACCTGGAAAGCCAACTGGGCACAGGTCCCCTTTTTCAGCAGTGGCCCAGGGAGAAAAGCTCCAAGGTATCATATTTAATGCAATCAATATTTACACTGACAAGTTTTATAATACAGTTTCAGTGAATACATTGCATAGTAGTCAGTATGATATAATTTGTATTGATGTTCAGAAACATTAACTTTACAAGCCTTGTACTGAGACTTTACAGATAGAAGAGTGGTATATAAGATAGGTAGGAATAATTTAAGAACTATAACAGAGTGCGATATTAGAGGAAATAAGCATGTCTATGTGTTAATAGAGAAGTAGTGATGAATAGTAATTTGGTTGGGCTAATCAGACATAGGTATAGTAGTTTAAGAAGTACAATAAAGTGGAGCACTAGAAGGGGATAAGCAGGTGAAGTGATTTAATGCTTTAAAGGGAAGTATAAGAAAGGTGATAAGGGTGGTAGAGAGCTATGTCTCTGACGAGGATCAGGGACAAACCAAGGAAGCAGAAAGGAAGTCTTTTACTAATGATTTGTTAAGATGAAGGTGTGTGATAGACCTAACTGATATAGGAATTTTATTCCAAGTTCAAGATGCACTATTGGAATAGAGACTGACTCTAGCTGCCCTTTGTGGTTTGCAAATGGTAAGTAGTTTTTTATTATTTGACCAAAGAGGACAATTTGTAAGACAGTATTAGAGTAGTGTTCTAATTGCTGGGAAGGTGGATGGGGTATAGATGATTTTATGGGTTAAGGTGAGCTGAGTGTAAGATAGGTGGTGAGAAAGCTCGAGACATTTAAGTGGTTATAATGTTAAACAGTTTTGGGTCTGGTAATGTTTGTTGCAAGCAAATCTGGCAATTTTGTGATAGCACTGTTCAAGTTTAAAACTAAGTGATGGTTGTAGGTTGGTCATGATAGGGGTCTACATAGGAAAGAGGGTAAGAGGTAAGTGGTAGCTAGAGTTACCTTGGCAGAGTTTGCAAGGAATTTCTTTACTTTGTGTAGGGTACTTAGGGTAGGAGGTTGGCATGATGATTAAGGTATTTACCTTGCAGACACAAGGTGCAGGGTGTGATTCTCACATGTGGTAATTGGCTAGGCCTAAAATGGCCCACAAGGGCAATTAGCCTAGTACTAATCTACAAACCTATTTTTAATGGATTTTAGTCATGCTGTTTTGGATATGTAACCAAATTTAAGATTGGCATTTATCATCCTGCCATGTAGTTTTGTATGTGTGGTAACTTCAATCATAATATTATTTTAGGAAGAAATTATAAGGTTGTTTTTGAATGGAAATGGGATTTTGGGAAAAAAACAAAAGAAGACTAATTTAGATTTTTGGGGGGATTTAGTAGCAGGTGATTATCCTATATCCAATTTTCAACAGAGTTAAAGGCTTCTTGAGTAATTCTCTGAAGATGTATTAGATTGTCAGAAATGCATATTAGGGTAGAATCGTCAGTGTATTGTATGAGGGAAACTTGCTGAGAGGATTTATGTAAAGTGTTAGTACATATATTAAACAACAGAGGGCCACAAAAGGAGCCCTGAGGCACTCCAGTATTGACAGGAAGGAAGGAAGGGAGAAAAAGTGGACAGCCATTTAACAGACTAGTATCCATCAATTAAGTAGTTGTTAAACCATAGTAGTGTAGGTTGGGATAGCCCAAGGGATGACAATTGATAGAGGAGTTTTTGGTGAAAGACTAGATCAAAAGCTTTAGAGAGATAAAGGAATACAAATTACACAAGTTTGCCTTGGTCTCTGGATTTGTTAATAGTATCTGTGAAAGTTAATAAGACCGTGATGGTGTGATTTTCAGGTCTAAAACCATGCTGTGTTCAGAGTAGGAGCTTTTTCTGAAGAATATGTTGAAGATGTTGCTTGTGAATGCACTAATGTACTTCTCCAGAATTTTTGATAAAGGAGATAATATGGCGATAGGTCTGAAACTGGTTATATCACATATGGTTCATCCTTTATGAAGGGTGATAATGAAGAATTGTTTTTCCACAGAGAAGGAAACTATGATTCCTTAATAGAACTGTTTATTAGAAGAGACACAGGATGGTCTATGAAACTGGGAACCAGCTGGGAGATTATCTGCTGAAGGAGAACAGAGTTTCAGTTTAAAAAGTAGTGATTTGATGTAAAAGGTTTGGATGGGGTTTTAGGGTGAAATAGCAGGTGTTTGCTGTCTTAGAAGAGGGCATATCAAGATTGTTGGGAGGAAAATCTTTTGTAAGGGCTTTAATAATTTCAATAATTTGTATGTTAAATTGAGCAGCTATTTCAGAGTCAGTGTTATTTGGGGCAGGATTAGGATGGGTGGATGTTCTGGGGTGGAGAATAATATTAATAGAAGACCAGAATATTTTTTTATGGTTGGAAACCTGATTTAATAAGGCATTAGTGAAGTAGATTTTCTTATTTGTGATAATTTGTCTTTTAGTACGGTTACATAAATCTTTAATGTGTTGATGAAGGTGTGTGATAGACCTAACTGATATAGAATTTTTATTCAAGTTCAAGATGCACTTTGGAATGCTGAGTGTAAGATAGGTGGTGAGAAAGCTCGGAGAACATTTAGAGTGGTTACGTATTAAACAGTTTTGGGTGGTAATGTTTTTTTTGCAAGCAAATCTGGCAATTTTGTTTTAGCACTGTTCAAGTTTAAAACTAAGTGATGGTTGTAGGTTGGTCATGATAGGGTCTACATAGGAAGAGGGGTAGAG
Source organism: Protopterus annectens (assembly GCF_019279795.1). NCBI lineage: Eukaryota > Metazoa > Chordata > Ceratodontiformes > Protopteridae > Protopterus > Protopterus annectens. The sequence goes on along the minus strand of NC_056740.1, from coordinate 319,943,004 downwards.
GTAAGTGGGTAGCTAGAGTTACTTTGGCAGAGTTTTAAGGAATTTCTTTACTTTGTGTAGGGTACTTAGGGGTAGAGGTTGGGCATGGATGATTAAGGTATTTACCTGCACTACAGGTGTGCAGTGGTGGTCTCACATGGGGGGAGGTGGCTTGGCTAGCAAGCCCCCTAAGAGCAATTAGCCTAGTACTAATCTACAAACCTATTTTATGGATTTTTTAGTCATGCTTTTGGATATTTTGAATGGAAATGGGATTTTAGGAAAAAAAAAAGAAACTAATACAGATTTTGGGGGGGGATAGCAGGCGAGATATCCTACTAACCATTTTTCAACAGAGTTAAAACTTTTTTGAGTAATCTGAAGATGTATGAATCATCAGTGTATTGTATGAGGGAAACTTGCTGAGAGATTTATGTAAAGTGTTAGTGCATCATCCATCAATTAAGTAGTTGTTAAACCATAGCAGTGTGGGTTGGGATAGCCCAGGGGATGACAATTGGTAAGAGGAGTTTGGTGAGAGAGACTAGATCAAAGCTTTAGAGAGAGAGGGAATAATAAAATTAAACCATGCTGTGTTCAGAGTAGGAGCTTTTTCTGAAGAATATGTTGAAGATGTTGCTTGTGAATGCACTAATGTACTTCTCTCCAGAATTTTTGAAGGAGATAATATGGCGATAGGTCTGAAACTGGTTATATCACATATGGTTCATCCTTTATGAAGGGTGATGACGAAAAATTGTTTTTTACACAGAGAAAAAAAACTATGATTCCTTAATAAGCTGTTTATTAGAGAACCAGCTGGGAGATTATCTGCTGAAGGAGAACAGAGTTTTTTGGGAGATTATCTGCTGAAGGAGAACAGTTTCAGAAAAGTAGTGATTTGATGTAAAAGGTTTGATGGGTTTTTAGGTGGAAATAGCAGGTGTTTGCTGTCTAGAAGAGCATGATCAAGATTGTTGATTTAATAAGGCATTAGTGAAGTGGCATTTATAAGCCTAGCCAGAGGTATGTGGCCTACCACACCCCCCTTAGGAATATACTACTACCTTTTTAGGGTTTTTTTTATGCCTCCTCTGTCTCTAGTGACAAAGAGATGACCCCGGGCCGGGGGTAATCTCCCATCCCACCACATGATGAGATTTCTCTTGAATAGAGTCAGTGGGGGGCTCTCTAACATGGACTGGGATTCTGTTCCAGAGTGTAGGGAGCTCTGTTTATGATCTGTCCCCTCCACGTTCTATTTATTTTTCTGTGTTGGAGGGTTTAAGTCACTTGTTCTCGTGGCTCTGATGGATTTTGATTTTTCTCTTGGAGCATGTCCATTAATTCAGGATTGGACATGGCCTTATAACGCCAGCACAGATCACCTTTTCAGTCGGGCAGCATATGACATATGTTTAAGACCCTTTATCCTCTTGGTGACTCTTGATCTAGATGTGAAACCCTTCATGATAAGGTGGGCAATATATAAGGTCTTCCTAACCACTTTGGCTATGTGAGTGTCAAATGAGAGGTTACTGTCAACCTGGGTCCCTATACATTTTTTGGCTTAGCGAAGGCCATGGCTCTGGCACCAATTATCCATTTCTATGAGGCCTCTCTGAAGGATGTTTGTGTCCGCTGGAGTATCAATTATGGCGCCCCAGCAGTCAGTCATGCGAACTTTCTCAGCCACAATCCTCCTATGTTTGCCTGTACCTCGGAAAAATAAATGCCGAACAAGTAAACTGTGGGTTCTGTCCTTGAGCCAGTTTGCAACCCATCTTGTGACATATGGGTTTACATTTAAGCTGGTGAGTTTGTCTATGATGCCGGGTATTGTGTCAAAGGCTTTGCAAGGTCAAGGTAGGCTGTGTGAACTGCCTTACCCTCATCAATGGCCTTAGTGACTGTTTCAAAAAGTAGTTCAGAAGGCAGGATCTGGGATCCAATGTCTGTAGGTCCCCAATGTCTTTGTTTATGAGTTCCATAATGATCCTCTCCATAGCTTTGCAGACCAGGCTCGTCAGGCTTATGGGGCAGTAATTTCCAGGGTCCGTAGAAGCACTGCCTTTGTGAAGTGGGACCACTGTTGCCACTCGCCACTCTTTAAATGAAATCCTGTACCACCTCTTTTAGGGCAGAATCTGTGGAGGCTAAGATTAAACAGCAGCCTTATGTGTGGGTTTAGTTCCTCTTGAGTTCATGTAGCACACAGGACACCAACCGTCCCATTGATGCTGTGTTTTAGCTTTAGAGAGGGCTGCTCTCACCTGGGCATCTGAGATGTTAGGGAGGCTACACTCTGCTGGGATAGTTATTTCTCCTTTTGGGGAGGGGAGGAGAAATTTGCACTGAACCTGTCTGCCAGAATGTTGGCAATGTCAGTGGGTTCAGTGTATTTTGTGTCATTTTGGACTAACTCTGAGCATATCTGGGAGTTTCCACCCAGGTTTCTAACATAGCTAAAGAAGGCCTTGTGATTGTCTTTTGTGTCATTTATTTTCTCTCAAAGTTGGCCTTGGATGATTTTATAAGTGATCGTATTCAGTTTTGCTAGTACTGATCAGAGATGCCTTACCTTTTAGGATTTTGCTCTGTCGTAGTAGCTTCCTCCTTCTGTTGTAAAGTTTGTTTATGGCTGGGGTCCACCAGACCGTCGCCTGCCTTTGGGGAATGGGTCTTGGTTTTATTTGGGATTGCATGATCCATGCATTCTTGAAGGTGCCCATAGAAGGCATTTGCAAAGGATTCAGCAGTGTGGGTTGTGGTTTCCACTGGCCCAGGGGCCTTGAAAGATATCACTTCAGTCTTAAGAAGTGTGAAGTTTGCTTTTGAGAAGTTCTTCACTGTGGTCTTTTGTGCAGGATGTGGATTTCCAGTGAGATTAATTTATGGTCTGATCTTACCAAAGAGGGATGTACTTCGGTGTGGAGCATTTTGTCCCCATGTTTGTGATGATCAGGTCTAGTATATTGTCTCCTCTTGTGGGAATGGTGACTAGTTGTTCCATTGCATTTGAGTTTATGAATTCTAAGAACCTTTGGGCTAGAGTGTTGGGGCTTGAGTAATGTTCCCAGTCTATGTTTGGGTAGTTGAAGTCTCCCAAAATGATGGTATTTGGAGAGACATTCATACTCTCCAGTGTCTTCAGGAAGGCTGTGTGGGGTTCCTGAGTTTGAGAGGGTGGTCTGTAGCATGCTACAAACTGTAAGGCAGTTTTGCCTATGGTTAGTTGCACCTGGATAGTCTCCGATGCTTCGCGTTGCCACTAACCTGGAGGTGTGGGTATCTTTGATGAAAATGGATACTCCTCCTTTTGTGGTTCTGTCCAAGTTTTGGGGCCGGAAAGCATGATATGAGGTAAAACCTGATAGTGCTGGGGTGCTCTCAGGAGCCTTGAACCAGGTTTCAGTCACTGCACAGACATTGATGTTCTCCATACTGAGGAGGGCTTTGAGGGCGTGCATCTTGAGGTTTAGACTTCTGGCATTGAGCAGCATTACCCTTAGTTTTTTCCACTTGTGTTTTCTAGGAGGTAGGTTTGTCATTTGAGCCTTGCCTAAAAAAGGCACTATGGGGGTGGCAAGAGCCTTGGCCAATATCCGGAAACCCAGGGGTGACAGGTGCAAACCATCCCTTGCGAAGCAGCGTGGCTTGTCAAGCATGTCATCCCAAGCAGACAGACACTGGATCCCCTTAGAATGACACCAGTAATTAAGCCAATTGTTAAAACTGATCATTTTGTCTTTGTACTGTGGCATCATTCTTGGTGAGGGTAAGTTGCTGCTCAGGGTCAGGGTCATACCGGCCTGGGCTACATAATCAGAGAGCTCCTCTATGTCTCTTTTCATGTAGTCCAGGGAGGTACGTCTCAGGTCGTTCACACATTGTTGTTGTAGGTTCTGGGACGATCTATACTTTAACTGTTCTTTCCAAGCTGTATCTCTTTCATACATTAGGTGCCTGCTTTGAGTAGATAACCAAGGAGGGTGGTTATTCATTATCTTTTTTTTTCTAGTTAGAGCCAGACTATTGAGAGTTTTCAGGAAAAATGAATACAATTTATGTACAGCTTCATTGAGTGGAATATTTTTCACGGTAGAGCAGTTTAGAATTCTGTTAAATATATCAGAGTTAAAATTAGTGAGGCTAAGGGAAGTTCTAGTTCTAAGTAAGTGTTTTTTCTCAGGATGGGTACCGAGTCTATCTTCATATACAGGGTGATGATCACTGGGGAAATCAGAGAGGGTGCCACTGCAGACATACTCAGTGGAATCAGACAAAAATATCCAGTCGAGGACTGAGACACTGTTTTTGGGATAGTTATAATGTGAGATGCAGGAAATGAGATGAGTCAATCCAAATCGATTTGGGCTAGTTGACTGATATTTTATGGAGAAAATCTGCCAATCCAAATTAACATCATCTAGGATTATCTTTTCATTAGAAATTGTATTTGAGTTCCAGTTTAGGATTTGTCCAGGGTTATAGTAATATTAATTGGGGGAATATAAAGTACTATAATACACAGTTGCTTATGGTTATTTAGTTTAAGATAGGAGATGATTTCAGAGTTATGGAATTTGGGAATAAGGTTTATTATAGGGTAGGATTTTAAGATAGTCAGAGTATAGTAAAACTACTCCACCACCTTTTTTTAGTTCTATCAGCCCTCGTGATATTATAAGCAATTCAGAGTTAATTATATGAAGTTTTAGCCGTGTTTCAGTCATAACAAGAATATCTGGTGTTTCTGGGAGATTAAAGTATAGAGTTCTGAAATTTTATTATAGATGCTATATGTATTTAAGGAAATGAATTTAAGCTGTTTGGGTGAGTTTGAGACAGGTGGTTGGCTTTTGATGGTTTTGGTGATGATGATGAGGTTCTTGTTTTGGAAGTAGATGGGTGGGTTGAGTAGGAGGGGGCTGGCATGGGATGAGTTTTGGTGGCTACTCAGGAGTCAGGATGGGAAGAGAGGTCAGGTTGGGATGAATATCTCCAAAGAGTGGTAAGAGGGAGAAAAATGGATATATTTGGTAAGCTTGTTTTGGTTTAACTGTTCGTTTTATTTTGATGTTGTAGGTTTGAGGGTTTAGTATTTGAATTTGAAGTAAAGATTGGGTGAGTCTTTGTATATAGTGGAAGCAATTAGTGGTGAAGTGGGGTGATTTGAATGTTTGAGGTGGAGCACATAGTGGGAGAAATGTATACAAGATTGAGTGATATATGGTACGTTGTAAGGTGGTAAAACAGGAAGAGTAAGGATGCAGTAATATTTAAGAGAAGCATGGTATGTAGCTTTTTAGACAGATATGTCTGAGAAAGAGGAGTTAGAACACTGGGGTATGAATATAGGACGGGTGTGAGTAGATAACGGAGTGAGGTGGATGGTGTAAGTTGTAAATACTGTGGTTAGTTAGTAAATATGAGAAAGGAAAGAAAGTTAAAGTGCTTAAATGCAGACTGATGGTTTAGGAATTGTGTGTGTATTCTTGTGTCCAGGGTATGTCTATGTATATGCCTTTAAGATGAGTGGGAAGTAGGTGGATTTCCAGGTGGAAAACAGGTCCTGTAAAGGTATTACCATGAGGGGTGGATGGGAACTCAGGGGTGGGAAGGGAACTCCAACACCAGCAGTGGGAGTCTTTATCTGTTATGATGTCAGTGGAACAATTTTATGTAATAGGACATTAGTCTAACACAAGCTTTGGAAGCACAAGGGTTATGCTACTCCAGACTGCAATTACAGAAGAGCTGTTTAGAAGGAGTAAAATACCACAAAACACTATGAATCTACAGATGAGTTTTCCTCAGACAGTTACAGTTTCACAGCAAACAAAGTGAGTGCAGGAAAGTTTGCAGACAGGAGTGAAACAAATTAAATTAGGCTGAGAGAGCAGCAGCAGGAGAATAACCAATTAAATGAAGGACAAAAAGACCAGCCAGTAATATAATAAATATTGTATTGTTAAGGTTGTATGGATGGATTCTGTGTTAGGACACCTCTGCCGTCATTACTGCAGGCAATAACAAGTACAACAGTCATCCACTATATGCCTTAAGTAAAAAATACAGTGACCCTAAACAACATTGTAATGGTACACTCCGAGTTCCCTGGTGAAATCTGTGTGACCGAAACTAAAAATTCAGGATATGTGAACAGTCAAGCTTCTTTTGCTTTTGTTTTTGTTATCAGAAAGGATGTTGTTTCAGAGAAAGAGTCGTGAATTTTAGCTTAGTTATAGAAGTGAGCACTAAAGTGTCCTGTAGCAGTGTAAATGGAGCAGAGGGAAGAAAGAATACAAAAATGTACAGGGTTTCTCTCCTTTACAAGATATTCAACAATCATGTATTATCTTGACAACTATGTCAAATCAGAAATCAAGTGAGAGCTAGTTTGAATGAAATGAAATACATGGTGTCAAAGTCATGGCCACAGACTCAATGCAAAAAAATGTATTATCATCCCTTTCGGTAAGAGTGATGTTCCTGCAAATTATCATATTAATGGCAATATCCTAAGTATGCACTCAGTGGTGAGAGACCTGGGCACTCAGGTTGACAGCAACCTTGCCTTTGATCACCATGTTTCCACAGTGGTAAGAAGGGCATTCTGTATGCCTCATCTTATAAGTAAGGGCATTGCTTTGAGAAAATAATTTATTACCTCCCTGTACTCTTCACTCATAAGGTCAATAACTGAGTACAATGCCCCTTTTGGTATCTACCTTTCAAAGCACCTGCAGCAATTGAAGAGACCACAAATGTTCCTCACAAGGAAAATTCAAGGTCTTCAGCAGCCATCCTATGTGGATCAGCTGAAATCACTGTCACTTTATTCTGTTAAATATAGACTACTCAGAGGTAATCTCTGCCTTGCATATAAGGCGATCTCTGACCCTGATATATTGGAAGTGCTGCACATCCGCAAGTCAAATGGCACATGGGTTACTCACTCTAAGGACCTAAACCTGGTATGTGACTTCAATTGAAACTGCTGGAGGGACACAGATTTGTCTCCCAGAGGTTACCACACCTTTGGAACACACTCCCACTTCACATCAAACAGAGCACCTCATTGGCTCTCTTCAAACACAATCTGGACAATTGGATGGGTAACCATAAATTCATCCTGGGGTTCCATCTGTGTTCTTCTTGGGCACGGTCATAGGTGCTGATCATGGTAACAAAGGTAAATTTGGCTAGGCTTGTAAGGGCTCTAGGGCCATTAGCCTAGTAACGTCCTATGAGCCTATTGATCCTATGATCCTGTGGCATGTAAATGCCCCCCAAAATTGAAAAATATACTTTCTATAGGTGAATATACTTTGTGGATTTGCTTAAAATGAGCAGCTTTAGGAATGGTTCAAAGAGGTTATGTATGACACTGCTAAATAAGCAAAGTGGGCATTGATAGACCTAATACAAGTGGGTGTTTTAGTTTCAGAGGGCTTTAGAAAATGTAGTTAGGAGCAACAACGGGGAGGGGGAGGAGACTTAGGAATCTGTGGAACTTAATCAATGTTTCTGCAGTGAAGTTGGCACTAAATTTATCTGCAAAATCTGTAGAGTCAGAGTGGGTAATATCATTAATTTAGAAAATTGTTGAGTGCTATTTCTTAAATATCTAATGTAAGTGCAGAAGAGCTTCTGATTACTTTTGGCTTTGGGTGCTAGTTTTTATTCATGTTCTACTATAGTCTTACTTATGGTAACTTTCTGATTTTTCTTGATCTTTCTGTTACTCTTTCGTATGGGTAGATATTGATTTATGAGGAAAAGATTTTGATTTATGAGGAAAGTTGAATCCAAGTTGCCTTTTGGATAAAGAGGTTGTTTCTTCTACTGTATCAGCAACCTTGTTGAGTAGTCATTCACAGAGCAACTGACCAAAACAGTAGTTAGTGCACTCAGTTTTTATATATATGACCTGTTTCCACTTAGACTTATCACTTCTATTCCACAAGTTCAGAACCATAAGATTTTTCAACGCTTTTCATTAATTAAACATTTTTCTCATTCTGTTTCAATGATATAGATTGGTGTGTGTGTGTGTGTGTGTGTGTGTGTGTGTGTGTGTGTTGTGTGTGTGTGTGTGTGTGTGTGTGTGTGTGTGTGTGTGTGTGTGAGAGAGAGAGAGAGACTGTGGGTAGGTGAGATTTATTTTGCAGTGGGTGCATGGAGTTTCACTTAGTCAAACCTCTCAACTGTCCAGATTTTTGCAGAATGTCAAGGTTTTTGCCTCACATTTTTGGTCTATTTCTCATAAAATTGTAGTTTTCTGGGGAATCAATGCCAAATCACTGAGGAATGAAGTCAGAAAATAATGGCACACATTTGAGTTTCAGACTTCATATCCTTCAAAAAAATCCATGCTACTGCAAAACCTGTTATTTTATCAACTTAAGTTTGTAAGAACAGTATCTTAAAAAGTGTCCCTATTTTGGGCCTTGTTCCCCCATTACTAGTGCCTTTTTCCAGATTTTTTGCTTTAAGAGGTTAAGAGGTATGCATTCAGTACAAATATTTTATTATAAATTTAAGCTTGCAGTCTTTACCATCTTACATACTGAGTGCTTTGCATTAGCCTTGTAGTTTGAAACAGGACTATTGTTCTATGATTTACAGTAAGAGTACATCATCTCTGTATTTTTTCATCTGGTGTACTGTTTTAAGCAAGATACAAATAATGTGGCAACTTGCAACATTATTGTACAGAAATAAGCCAATGTTAGAAAAAAGCAGAGATGCAAATATAGTTCAGATATTAACTAATATTATCGCCTCCCTAGTTCAGCAGCATAAAGTACTCATTGATTTTAGATGAATATGAAAATGTTCTTTTTTGTGTTATTCAGTGTTATCTAAGAGTGTCAAAATCATAATTGTGGTGTGTTGAAATTCATTGCATTTCTATAAGTGCGGGAGGAGGTCTGTTCAAAGCACACATTTGATCATATCTGCACAAGATTTAAACATCAGGATCCCAAACTGGAGTGCAAGTTTTGGTTAGTGTGACTGTCTTTATTTGCTTTATGTGTTTATGTTCTACTGCCTGCATTGCTTTTAAAGTTAACTTTTGTAAAAACAAAAAAAAAAGGGCTTCTCATATTCTTTAACAAAGATTTTCATACAGATCTTCCGGTCCACCTAAACTGAGGGAAAATTAAGGCAAAACAAATATTGATGAGCTAAAACACTATCCAGTCATGTTTCTCTGTGTGTCTTTTAATTTCTTTTATGTTTCTATATCTACAGTATTCATTGTTTGTGAGTTTTGGCTAAAGAAGTGCTGATCGTGGGGATTCAATAAAGCCTTCTCAATCATTTATGACGATGTGTGTTTTGTGGCATGATGCAGACACGGCCAGGAAGAGTTTTAGATTCAGTAAACCCCATGTAGTGGAGTGCACTGTATGCATATTACAGCATAAGTAGCTGAATTGTATGTTAATGAAGCAAATCAACATGGTGGGGGTGATTCAACAAGCTTTAAAGCAACTGTATAGACTCCGTCCTTGTGTTGGCCATGTATTCAAATTTTTCTGAATACAGCCATGGAAAGGAGTCTACACAGAAACAAGAGCAAGTAAATGGCCATAGATTTGTACAGAACGGACTGGAATGTTTAACCCCACATGCATTATGACATTATCAGACATGATGGCTGTTAGAAAATTATATTAACAATTACAAAAATTCCTTTTTAACTGCCATCACATAAATGCAGCTTTGCACCCCCACCCCCAAATAAACAATGTACTCATAACTAATGTAGACAAGTAAAAGTGTAAACCCCATGAAACATAGAATTCAAAACCTGTATTCCTCTGTGTAGATATTTACCTCAGTAATACCCAACCTTGACTGCACAACATTGGGCTCCTGTTCAGTTTCCCTGCCTACACAATTACCAACCATGTAGATTCAGGGCTGTCAGTATGGTGAAGATGCAAATGAGGTTAAAACTCATTAGAATTGCTGAATCCCGAAAACTTGTGACCATGTAGGGATATTCACTTCATGTAGGTACTTCCACAGTGTTTGTGTTGAATGCATGGTAAGAGTGAATGATGACATCAGGGGGTGTGTCAGGTTACACTTACAGAGGTGTTTATGTAGGTATGTAAAGTGTAAAAGTACATGTAAGCAGTGAACAATTCACAAGTTCTGTTTCATCCTCTTTACTGTTTGTTAAACTGTATCATCTCTGTCCGCTTTAAGTTCAAATTTATTTTTTAATTTTTCCTCATTTGCAGGATGCAGCACTTAGTGCAACCACAGGAAATGGAGGAATAAATGGCAGATTTCTCAGTGCTTGTCACATAACTATTCCTGTGGCTATATGTGTATGTGTAAGGCTAAAGTATAGAAGGTCCTGGGTTATACTACAAGGTCTGCAACCTTCACTCCACTTTTTGAGCTGCATGTTTGCATGATGTCACAGGCACAGACAAAAGTAATAACAAGATCATCTGTGTTCACCTTATTTCTGCATCTATCTGTGTTTAACTTTAGAATACATTTAAACTCAGCAAGTTCCAGTTTATTATTTTTATCACCCCCCCCGTTACTTAAATAAACAACTTGTAACACTCTAAAAGCAAATCTATGCTCAATAGTATTTTCCATAACATGTTTTGCTAGGACATTCGAGCCCCTTGTGGGAGTGCAGACTATCTGTTACAGAGCATTTGTATTAACAAAGACCAGGAACCTTAGGTTGAGCATGTTTGTGTTCATGTAGGATTCCCACTCGATGGAAAGATAGTTGAAATCACACATGATCAAGGTGTTTGGCTGTATAGTGAGTGACTCAAGTAGGTCTAAGTAGGCAGAGTGGTTCTTGTGGTTTATGATGGGGGACCTATTGCTAACAATGATATGCAAGGTGGTTTTACCTACAGTTAGTTGGACTTGGAGTAGCACTACTGAGTCATACTATCTGACCAGTCTTGAAGTGTATTCGTCTTTAATAAAGATGTATACCCCTCCGCCTTTGGTTCTTTCATGCTGGTTTTGAGCTCTGAACATGTGGAAAGCATTGTAGCCTTGCATGGCTGGAGGGGGGGGGTTCTCTGTGGCCTTGAGCCATGTTTTTGTGACTGCACAGACATGGGCATCTTCCAAGGTAAGTAGTGGTTCCAGCGAGTGCAGTTTCTGATTTACACTCCTTGCATTAAGCAGCATAACCTTCAGTTTGTCTTTAGTGGATTTTTTTACATTGGGAATTTAGTTGTTCTGACATTGCCTAAAAAAGGTATGGGGGAGGCAAGAACCTTTGCAACAGGTGAAGACCATCTCTGGCAAAGCAGTGTGGTGTGTTGACCATATCTTTCCAGGCTGACAGATACTGGATCCCCCTGCACTGACAACTTAATCTAAGTCAACTGTGGAAGTCAGTCATGTTTTGTTTATATTGAGGCATCATCCTGGGTGAAGGTGGAATGCTGATTAGGGCTAGAGACATATCTGCCTGGGACAGATAATCTGAGAGCTCAGTCATGTCTCTCTTCATATAGTACAATGAGGTACATCTCCAGCCCTTCACTCCAAAATGGACTATGACAGATTCATAATAGTACTTGTTGTTGAGAGACTTGAGTGCATGCATGATCTGATGAAAACTGACACCAGAAAGGCAGCTGACCATGACCTTTGCCTTGTCCAGCCTGGTGAGGGGGTTGTCTGTGTGTCTCACTATGGAGTCACTTATGACCAAGACATTTGGTTTTGAGGTGTTTTACCTTAGGGGCTTATTGGCTGAGACACTGTTGTGTATATTATTATGTGTAGTGGATTCTGTTGGGTCTGCAGTGTGTGCAGCAAGTTTGCAATTGGGAGGTCTCAAATTTTTAGGTTAGCTTCTAGCAAATATCTCCACATATGTGGGCTTATGTGTTGTGAGATTGTTATGTGCAAGAGGTGGAATGTGTATGCTGACAACACGTTCCTGCTTGTTGCACTGTGGCTATCTAAAGAAATAAAAAACAAAATTAAACTAAGAAACAATGCCCGGGCCAGGTGGCATGTTACCAAAGCCCCTATGGACCAAGTAAGATACTGGCAGCTAAGGAACCAGACCAAAAAATCTGTCATTCTAGACAATAAAATCACTACACCCTCCTACAACAAAAATGTCAGCTAAAACCTCAAAAGTTCTGGGCTGGTATTAACAATTTTCTCCACCCAGGCCATTTTGCCACTCCTACCCCATCAGCTGCCCTTGATAAATCCCCTGTTGAAATTGCAAACTGCTTCAACTTCATCTTTACTGAAACTATCCAGTCTCTAGCTACCCACCTCACTCCATCGGACACAAAAAACAGCTCTGGCACATCTAACCCTGATCCACCCAGCACCCAACCCACCTTTACCTTTCAAATTGTACCTACAAACCTGATCTGGACTTACTCAAAAAGCTAAAACCTACTACACTAGCTGCCGACCCCCTCCCAGCTGAATATCTTCAAAAAGCAGCTGATGCCATAGCACTTCTCATTTCTATTCTGACCAACAGATCCATCTCAGAAGGATCCATCCCAGCAATATGGAAATATCACATGTTCTACCTCTCCATAAAGGAGGAAGTTCCACAGAATTATCTGACTTTAGACCTATAGCCATTATTTCACCACTAGCTAAAATCATGGAAAGATGCATACACAAACAAATCATGCACTTTCTTATTCAAAACGGAAAGCTCGCCGACTCTCAGCACGGCTTTAGGCCATTCCACAGTACCACCACAGCTCTTCAGTCTTTCTCTTATGTCATCCACCTTCATCATAACAACAACAAACAATCTTCAGCACTCTTCCTAGATCTCTCAAAAGCTTTCGATATGGTCAACCATCAGCTACTGCTCAATACCCTACAAACCATCGGTTTAGACCAACACGCAATACAATGGTTTCACTCCTACTTAAACAGTAGACAGCAGGTTGTCTTATGGCAGAGCAAGCTGTCATCCTAACTTCCTCAAACCCTAGGTGTCCCACAAGGGTCCATACTAGGTCCCCTTCTTTTCTCTATCTTTATCAATGATCTGCACACCCCCATCCCAGGAGCCACCTGCATCCAATATGCAGATGACTCAATGCTAATATGTTCCACCTCCTCTCCTACACAACTTCTAACCCTGACCCAGACCACTTTCAGCACGGCAGAAACATGGCTAGCTAATTGCCACCTGCTTCTAAATGCTAACAAAACCAAGCTAGTACTTTTCTCCTCTAACCATAGAATTCCTCCTCCTTCCTTCAGCATCAAGTTTAGCAATGACTCCATTAACTCCCCTGATGACCATACAAAGCTTCTAGGTGTAATAATAGACAACAACCTTAAATTTGATAAACATGTCAATCGCACTATTAAGTCCGTCAACAAAAAACTTGGCTCCCTGTACAGAGCCAAACCATTCCTCACCCCCTCAAGCTAGGGTAGCTATTGCAAGATCACACCTCCTCTCTACCCTTATGTATGCCTCCCCTGTACTCACCAACCTATCCAAAACTGATCTCAACAAATTATCAGGATGTTACAATCATATAGCCAGATTCGCTACAGGCATGGCTTTTAGGACCCACCATTGTCAGAACCTCAAAGCACTGGGATGGCTAGAGCATTCTACCCTTCTACAGTTCAACCAGCTTATAGTAGTGCATAAAATACTCCATCAACCTGATAACACCCCTGCCCTCAAAAATATTCTCACCCATCATAGTGCCTCCAGGCCATTATGCTCAGCTGATAAACTAATGATACTGACCCAAAAACCCAACAACTCTGCAGGCGATGCTATATTTGCCAACTCAACCAGTAAAATCTGGAATGTACTCCCTACTACCATTACCAAGGAAACCTCACTATCCCTATTTAAAAGAGAACTCAAAAAATACCTCACATCTCATTGGCTGTGCTGTTGTTCTAAATCTGACTAACAACTTCACTAATACATGTCTTGCTACCCAACCTACTGTTTAGCCAAGTATCTATGCCTCATAGTATTTGAATATCTAAGCATTGTGAATTATGAGATCTGATTGTATTCTATGTTCACATTTTCTGTTACGTCTTTGCCAATCAGATGTAAGTCTACACATTGTGTATATTGATATCTGCCTGTATTCTTTGTCTATATTTTTCTAAACATGTCTGCCTCAGTTTAACACTCAGTGATGTATGTACTGTCTCTTTTTTGGTATGTGGAGCTTTTCTCCCCGGGCCTCCGCTGAAAATGGACATATATCCAGTCGGACTATCCCGGTCAACAAATGTAAAATAAATAAATAAATGTTTGATATCTGGTTTGTTGTTATATAAGAGAATTGATTCCATATTCACAGTATAGATACAGCTCTCACATGTTGTATTAGTTTGTTTTAGAAGTAACTAGTTGTCAGTATACATGAGGCAATTGCTATATTGCCTCAGGATGGCCATGTCAATCAGCCTGCCTGGAGAAATGGGAAACTGTACTTCCATTATGAAAGGTATATACTGTAGTAACTAGTGGGTAATGGGCTAGATGGACTAAGCTTTGCTGTAAGACTAACAAAACGTGTGTATTCTATGGAAGGCTAGCAGTAGAAAAATGTGTTTGTGCTTCACAATACACGACTGAGTTGTTCACAGGGTAGCAATGCAAGCTCTGAACAGCTTCGATAAACTGAGTCCAAACCCAGCCAAACATGACGTTGGAATACAACTCAAGTTCAATGATTTTTAAAAAAGTAAACAAAGAGAAAATCCAAGACTGAGCCTTATTCCGGCAGTCCCCAACTTAGCTAGATCCTTGGCTGTACACTTCTGCCACAAGGGTGGAGGGGGGGGTCTTCTTAATGTAAGATGGGTGTTTTTTGTATTCAGATGATACCAAACAGTTTAGATTCAGCAAGCCTGAATCTAGCCTATTCTGTAACATGCAGAAGCACTAGAAATTCAAAATGCAGAAAACCACAATCACTACAGCAAAAAAAAAAAGTTTAAATAAAGCAGTAATTCAGTAGAATACGTGAACAAGAGTGTAGACAACAAACCTTCCTAGTCTGAAATAAGTGGTCTGGATCCCAAGTGCTTAAACCATAACTAAGACACTTTCAGAATAACAGACACAATAAGCCTTCAACCAGCAAATCCTAGCCTAGTAGGCTATCCTGTCCTGCCACAAGAGTCTAGACCACAAAACTTCCTAATGTAAAATAACTCTTTTGGACCCCAAGTGCTTAAACTATAACAAACACATTTAGAACAACAGGCACAATAAAAATTCAACCAGCGATTCCCGGTTCATAAGGGCAGAAGTTACCATTTCCTTTTACAAGAGTGTAGCCTACAAACCTTCTTAATGTAAGACAACTGGCCTGAAGCCCAAGTGCTTAAATCAAAAGTAATAGGCTTAGAATACCAGTTACAATTTAATGTGATACCAAACAGATGACAGTGACATATTTTTTAATCTACCCACATATATCATGTCATGATTAGTAGGCCCTGTGTTATCTTGATGAGAAAGCCTGTGGTCTGTCCAGCTGCTGCATGTGTCTGGTGAAGTTTACTCAAAAGACAGCCTTATACTGTATTACTGTTCTGATGAGTTTGACTACAGTGCTGTCATACAATCCTGAGATCTGAATGTGATGGCATGTCTTACAATGTGCACCATACGTATGTACTGGAAAACATTAAGGAGAAAAGTTAGAAAGTAATGAGACACATTGCAGTTCCTGACTTCACAACGCTTACAAGAAAATGCACTAGAAAGTACTGACATGATGATGCTATCTACTGTATAATTTGTCAAGGCAAATATAAGTGACAGGTACAATTATCAGTTCAACAACATAAATGCAGATATACTAGGCACTACTGAAGCTATGCACCCTGTGCATCAGACACAAAGCTTTTGTATGCTTGAATCCAAAAGAGAGAAAACAGGGATATGCTCAGTTATTATCACTTGCACAGGGTGTTGTGTGGGGGGACAGCAGGCCTAGGCTGACACAAAAAGTCGATGAATGTGTGTGAGTAAGAAAGGGAAGTAGGCAGGCTGAACTGTGTAACTGTTGTGTGTGTGTGTCTGTAGGGGTCCTCCATGTGAAAGTCATGTGTGAGACTCTGCATGAACACAGCCAAGCTCAGTGCTAGCTCTATGTTCTGGTATGTCAGACAGGTGTGAGCCATGCATGGTAGAGGTGGCAGTTCATCATCGGTCTATAATACATGATCGAACTTTCAAAAGTTTGACTGTCATATGGTTGATGCCATATGATCAAATTTTTAAAAGTTTGAATGCTTTAATGGAGATCTCCAGAATGGGAAAGATTTCCCTCTTCTGTACTGTAGTGCGATCTCGGAGTTGGTATATTTAAGGAGTGGGAAGTGTGGGGGGTGCATTATCCTCATTTGGGGTGCAGGGGGCTTGCCCCCCTGATTACATTGTTCAGGTAGTTTATTTGTGTAGTTTATTTTTTTTTATTAGATAGTCAAACTTTTAAAAGTTCGATCATATTGGGTTGACCATATGACAGTCAAACTTTTGAAAGTTCAATTATCTAATATAGAATCATTCATCATTGTTGTCCCTGACCATGAGAACTGGCTCTGCTAGGAGTTGCACTAGCACCTCCATGCCCAAAGATAGATGCAGTGCTGCTACCCGAACATGTCTGATGTCTGCTGGACATGCTCCCTTCACAGGAACACAAAGGGCCATGACCCCATGGCCTGCCATGTCTAGGTGTAGACAGCTCACTTACTGATGGACCAGCAGAAATATTGCCACTATGAGGGCATGATCAGGCATGGCCACATTGGCTGTAAGCAGATGTTGTTGCTAACCTACACTCATGAGGATGCCATTCCCTCACAGCAGACATTTCATCACAGACATTGCTCATTCTATGACAAACATCCCTTGTTCCAATCCGATCCAATGTGTCATTCATCCAATCCAGTGAACTGGGGACACAGTGAAGGAAATCATGCATATCAGACTGTGCCACATCCACAACCCTGAGCATTTGATTGGAACACCTTCCTGAGTGTGCCTGTGCCTCTATGTTGGCCCTAAACATATGTTGAGTGACACTGGAAGAGACACCTGCATTAGGTGGAGGAGGGACAGCAGGCCCTCTCCAAGCACTCCTATCAACCCTCCTGCATGGCACCTCCCCATATCACCAATCTGTTATCTTTACTTTTAACACTACAAACCCCGAACAAATTACTTTGTTACATTTAAGACTACCCATTTCATAACAGAGGCACACTGTAGTACAGTTTACAGCCACCAATCCTTTATGTGTGCATATTTGCACAGATGTGTGTTACAGTTATACTGATTACAGTTTACGGAAGGCCATTTGTGCCACTGGTATAGAGGTATGAAGTTACATTGCAATAAAGAGGAAAACCTAACAGTACTGTATATTTGGGAAGTGTGGCTTTTGAACCCACAACCGAATGCTACTCTCTAATACTATACTGTTATTTTGTCCGACAGACTACTACATGCATACTTTCCTTTTACAGTTTAGAGATGCATGCACACTGTTATTTGACAATATGGCATCGTTGCTTTGTGCTGCAGACTAAGGCATACATAGTTTCTTTTACAGTTGAGAAATACTTGCTCAATTTGATACAACAGTAATAAATAGCAACTAAGGATTCCTTAAATTTTAATGCTACTAAATTACTATAAAAATTACTATAGAAACTATTATTATTATTATTATTATTATTATTATTATTATTATTATTATTAAAGTACTATTTAGAACAGTGCTGCTCTGATGTATACATATCACATGATTCTCACATCCTTAAGAAATGTGCAGCATGGGACCTGACATTCAAGGCTCACTCTGTAGCAGCTGTGGAAAAAACAACAGAAGACCATGATGAATACCAGTTTTGACTATATTTAGCTTTAAAATCTTACAATTACTCACTGAAATTGATATCAAAGTGATGTCTGCATTGCTCACCATTGCAGGGGATACCTGTAGCATCGGTCAAAGCCCTGGCAATACCATTCCAGGCCTCAGATTTGTATTCTGAGCCTGAATAGTCCCGCTGCAGCAACTGGGTCCCATGCTCCTTAACTAGGAGTCCAACAAAAACTCTGGACTCTTGGACACCCCACCTGTGCACCGGAAGTGCACTTCCTCACCAGCAACTCCAGACATGACTGCCGTAGCTCAAGCTCAATGTACAATGTGCACTTCCCAGCCAATTGCACGTCTCATGCTTACTGAGAGTTTATGCATTTTGGTTTTGCAGCATTTAAAAATGTTGCGAATCGCTTACCATGGTGCAAACATGGTAGGTGAAGGTGTACACTGCCAGGCCGCACATTTCTGTGATGTTAAGTGATGTGTAACAGAGGCAAGTACTACAATTTCAAGATTATATGGTATACAAGCACTTGTGTAAATGTGCTAGTCAAGTGAACCATGTCTATGGTTCTCCTACACTTACAGCTATTACCACAAGGAGGTTGAGAAAACAATTTTGTTTGCTGCACTTCATTGCTACAATCTGCAATCTCACAACAGTATAACAAAATTTGCTCACTCTGTGCCATCTGCACTCCACACCTACACTTTAACACCTGCTGCCACAGGATTAGTTACATGATATGCCCTATCTTAGTAATTAATGTAAAGTCCTCACTGTTAATCACAGTGCAACGCCACTTACTGTGCTTGCTTGATAGCCAATAGTATTAACTGAATGCATCCAGTTTATATTTGTGGCTGTCTGGGTCATGTCTGCAACCTAGGTGGTCCATTCCTCAAGTTTGTGTGCTGCTGTGATTTGAGCAAACTAGATGTGCAGGGTCAAATTTGTTTCTGCTAAGCATCTCACTGCAAAACACTGGCATAAAAAACAAATAAATAAATAAATAAATAAATAAAAAGATAAAAAGAGAGACTGTCCAGAATTTTGTGAAATGTCCAGATGTTTGCATCATACTTTTGGTCTGTTCCTTGTAAAATGTGTGGTTTTCTGGAAAGTCACTTAAGATTGAAGTCAATACATAATGACATACATTTCAGTTTTGTAGTTCATATCCTTCAGAAAATGTATGCTAACACAAATCCTATGAACAATATAGTACATCTGTCCCTATTTTTGGCCCTTTGTCCCCCCATTAGTTTAGAGTTTCCCAGATTTCTTGCACTAAAAGGTTGGGTGGTATGATTCACGTTCAGACTACAGGTTTCATAGCTCATAACACTGGTGTAAGCCATGAAACCTTGCTTACCCATGCCACACGTCATTAATATTCATGGCATGATGCTGTGCAATGAGCAGTATCACATATGAAAAAACACTCCATGTAGTCTCTGCACGGAACTTACACAAAGTTTATTGAATGTTTGATTTTTTGGCAAATCCCTGAGGATTGAAATTAGGAAATAATGGTAGAAATTTGAGTTTCAGACTTTACACCCTTCAGAAATTCATGCTAATGCAAAGCCTGTTATTTTATCAATTTTCTAGGTTTATAAGAGCAATATTTAAAAATTGTTCCTATTTTTGGCATTTGTTCCAACATTGCTATACTCACCTGTGATGAAAACCCTGCAGTGGAAAATCAACCACCAACCAGCCTTTTGACACATTTAGGAAAATTATACCATTTAATAACCAGACTTAAGCTGATGTGTATACAACCCACAAATCTTAGTCAACATTTCACATGTCTAAAAAATATCATCTAGAAATATAAAAGTCATTCTCACATCCTTAAGAAATGTGCAGCATGGGACCTGACATTCAAGGCTCACTCTGTAGCAGCTGTGGAAAAAACAACAGAACAGAAGACCATGATGAATACCAGTTCCTTCAGCAAATTAAGTGTATTATTGATTTGAGTGCAATTTTATCTAAAATCTTTATTAACTAATAAATCAGCCTTGTATCTTTGTTTGTTTGTTTATTTGTTTTTGTTCAATACCAGCCTGACCATCAAGCACTACTAAATCCCATTAGTTCATTGTTGTCCTATTTTATATGTGATAAACAGCTCAGACTAGCTTGCATGAAGTTTGACTTTTGATGAGAGAATGGTTAATCTGTAGCCTCATCTTTGTGTCACTCGGTTGTGGGAGTGAGATTAAAATTCTGACTGGACATTTATTTCTTATTTATTTATTTATTTGCATTTATTGACCAGGAAGGTACAACTGGGTAAAGTGTGCCTTCCTAGTGGAGGCCTAGGGAGAAAGGTTCCACAAAAAGAAACAATATACAATGTATTTCATATATACTCAGAGTAACAAAGATTTAGTAAGGTAATATTGACTTTAGTAAGTAGTAAACTAATGCAGTAATCTACAAAACATAAAAGAACATGCCAGCCCATCATATAAGGTTGATATCCTATTCCACTCTATCTGCCTCACTCTCCTTTGGAAAGTAAGCACTGTGCAATGCATGCAATACCTGGCCAAACATGTGCAACCATCCACATACCCATGATGTAGTTAAAGTCCACGTGGTCCTCGGCCATTTGTAGCACTTTCTTGTAACATCTGTGCAGGTACCTGTCATGCAGGCATCTACTAGGTCCAATTTGAGCAGGCAGAGATTTATGTCACCCTCACATATGATAGGCAAGCCACTACTGACCTCTAATTCACTTCCAGAAGATTCATCTTGTATATGAGCTTGTTAATCTAACCTGACTCACTGTTAGTTTTTGCTTTCTGTTTCATAGTACCATCAGCATCCCTGGCTTTAGATTAGATATGTCATTTTTTTTTCAGATATGCATGTCTGTTTACAACAAAGCATTTCTCAGGTTGACCAGGTCTTCTTGTTTTCATTTTTTTGCATACTTACATACATAAACACGAAGCTGCAGTGGTGCAACGGTAGCATTGTCACCTCACAGCAAGAGGTTCTCCCGTTCAAGTCTCGGCTGGAGCACCTTCTGTGTGGAGTATGCATCTCCTCCCCACTGTTGAGTGGCATTCGAAAGACATGCATGAATGGACATGCCTTCGTTGCAGATTGGGCGTCGAGCTGGCACCTCGGCACCGTAAAAGTCTACTGCCAATCATTAGCATACCAGAGATCTGCTGTGGCGACCCCCTAACCGAGAAAAGCCGAAAGAAGAACAACAGCAACTTACATACATGAACACAATGTCCAATACTGATTGCCTCAAAGTCTTGGGTCTTTACTGGGTATCATATAGACATCTGATAGGCGATCTTTGCCTGGTGTACAAGGCATCCCTGGACCCTGTTTGTGGAACCTTTTGAACATTTGCAAAACAAACAGCATCAGAACTACTAGATCAGAAGACCTGTATTTTGTTTGCGACACAAATAGGACACATTAGAGAAACAGATGTATTTCTCAGAGAATTCCCATTCTCTGGAGCAGGCTCCCCATCCATTTGTAGCAGAGGGCATCCCTAACCCTATTTAAGCACAGCTTGGACCAGTAGATGGGTAGTCTGATATTCACCTATGATCTAGTGCCTCTGTCTCTGATGGGCAGAGGAAATCAGTAAATCAATCCTTGTATAAATGAAATGTGTTGGTTACATCTGGGTTACAGATCTAGGTATATAAGGGGCCTCAGTGGTCGTTAGGTTAGAATACACCCATGAACCTATGAACCTATTTTGTGCTTTTTCCATGTGACAGATAGAATATTATTTAATTGATGGGTATATATATTTTCTTCTCCAAACTATATTCATGCAATCCCTTTTAAACATAAACACACACACATACACATGTGAAAATATGGGGTGTGTTATTTTCCAGTGTTACTGAATACTACATCCTAAAATAAAGAAAATTGTCCCTTAACAGATTACAGAAGTGCTTTATATAGTTAATCAAGCCTTCTCCATTCAATCATTACAGTCTTTCCTCTTCCACCTAAACTGAGAACAATGAAAGATGTCCAGAGGTAATCATAACAAAGAATAGGAATGTACCAGATGGCAGTATCAAGAAAAATAACAAAGGACAGGAATTTACCAGATGGCAGTATGAAAAATCGTAACAAAGAATGTGAATGTACCAGATGACAGTGTCAAGACCTGATATGAAGAAAATTATCCTTAATATTTTTTGCTTTATTATAAGAAATCTACCCCAGTGTGAAAAATCAAAGATAGGCATTGCTTTAGCAGCTTCTGTCATATGCTCTTAATGAAAATAATTTTTTGGTATAAAGTTACAGCATTTGATAATGTCAGCTAAGTTAAACTTTAAATAGCTTTGTTTTTAGCTAGTTCTCATCAAAATCTATGGCAAGGTGATATTTTATTAGGATTTGGTGAACTTTATTCAGTGTTTGTAGACTTAAAAGATACATTAGAGTGATATTTCCATTGAAGATGGAATACAATAGATATATTCAACACAAAAACTAGCTTTAAAAATTGATCAGCTTCATGCTAAAATGGGTTTGCCCCTGGCAGACCTTTTTATCTGTGAGTGCCTGTTAGGGGTTTTCTAATTAAGGTTGATGGTTTCACGATGAGGGAGGAGATGAGTGGGTGGGAGTGATACATGTTAGGTGGTAGGTAGTTTGGTTGTATAACAGGATGTGAGCTAGCTTTGGGGAAGAGATTTGGGAGGGATATTTAAGGATGAGAAGGAGATGATGAAGTTCTCTAGGTTCAGGCTTTTGCTGAAGGAAGATCATAGGGAGAGAATTATCTTGAAAACTACGTCCAAGCAATCAACAGATATATTACAGGTAGATATACCAGGTAAGTAGGTGGGGCAATGAGTGTGGGAGGTAAGAGGTGTTTATTTTTCATTTGTACTGCTGTGCAGTCAGTGGTGCATGGTGGAATGCTGAGTAGTAGGAACATGTAAGGGTGGGCTAAGGGGGTACTTTAGAGAGTTCTGTGCTGGGCATCTATTAGAGGAATATCTGCTGGTTTTGGGAGAAAGATTACAGGGAGCTAGGTTTTAAATTAGGGTTTCACTCCCCTTCCTCCCTTTCTTCCTCTCTCTCTCTCTCTGTTTCTTTTTCTTGTGAAGGATGCTAATTTTAATAACTCTCCACCTTTGCTTTTTATGTATTATGAATGATTCATCCTGTAGCAGTTATTTGCCATGTGTATGAATTACATAGAAAAAAAACAAGGTTGATAATATACTGAATAATAAAGAACAAACTGGCTGCTGAGGGTAGGGAAACAACATCAAGTAGTATGTGTACGTTCAGTCATAGAGCCGTCTTCAGTTCATTGGTGGTGGTGGTTTCTATAGGTTAAACGTGCACTACAGATGGGTTCTATAGCCAGAAATGTTGTAGCTCCCTCAAGTGGCCTGTACAGCAGGTAAGATGGACTTGTGGCAATGTGGACACATCCCAGCATGCATGAATGGTGTGGCTTGTTTATGTCACAAGCACAATAGGAAAAGAGAATGTTTATCAAGCAGTTTAGGCTTAATGTTTTATCTGAGGTAATAAATTAAAAAAAAGAAAAACAAAATGTTTAAGAAGGTGTAAGTAGGGTGGGAATTCACTGTATCTCATTATTAGTCTTAAAAATCATGGTCCACATTCTTCCACATTAAAAGTGTTGATACACATTCAGTGTTACAAAATGTTAACTGATATCTTTGGCAAATAATACTTAGTCATATTAATTCCTCAAAGTGTTGTCGATAAGTAAAAGAAACATATTTTAATCATCCTGAAAGCTTCCTACTTGATGTGTTAATGAGTGATTAGTAAGTGTTCCAAAGTGTGACCATTTGTTCCACATTACAGAAGGCAGGGCTCAGCAATTTGGAGATGGAAGGTTGAAAGCTATGGTGAGTCTTGCCTAGCTGCAGGGGTATAGGAATGGAAATTAAGGTGCCAAGTGTTGGCACAAATGACTACCACTCTTGCTAAGGGCCTGGGTTGGTTGCAGGGTATAAGAGTCCCCTTCCTTTTTTTAAAAATGGTGCCTTATTATATAAAAATGATAATAAAAAAGCACACAGACAATAAGTAGTCAGGTGCAGACATGAGGGAAATGGAGAGAATGGAAGGGGTCAGTCCTGCTGACTGCTGTGGGCTAACCCTCATGAATAAAAAATGCAAGGAAGCTGTGACAAAGGGAGATACTGCCAGCACAAATATCTGGAATTTTGTAAATAACTATATGTCATTTGTGAATATCAACATGATCTATTACAAGCTGTTTGTGTTACAAATGTATTAGAACTGCATGTCATGTATATATCAAGCTAGGTTTGTACAAACATATGTTGAAGAAGGTTTTTGAAAAGTGCTTGAAATGTAGCCACAGTGTACTCTAACGGAATAGAACAGAAATGTACATGCACTATTGTAACTGTTCATATGTATATATTTTAACAGTGTAAACTGGAACACAGGGGGTTAATGTCAGTCCAGCAAAACATCAGAAAAATAGCTGAAAGTAAATTACTTTATGGTTATGCAATAAAAGATGACATATTTCACTTTCAATGCAGCATGGAGACACAATGTCTAAAACTAGGGAACGTTCTGTATTGTCTTGGAAGTGTTTTATTGTTTTATGGCCTCCCGCATTTGCCAAAGATCTGAGGAAAAGACTTGTGTATGTATTTTTACAGGTAGATGTTAAATGCCACCAGCTGCTATCAATGGTTGTTTTGGGCCTGGGGACTAGAAGCCAGATGACAAGAAACAATGTAATTCTGCAAGCTAGCCCAGCAGTAATATTTGAGATATTCATTTGAGAGGCCTGTGAGAGAGACACAGCATTCTGTATTCACTTTGACCTGACAACAACTGGAAAATCCATTCATCGCATCTGCTTTGCTCTGTAAGTAAGTTAACTAGGATATAGTGATTCTCTTAGATATAGTCAGGAATATAGTGAAGCTTACTTTATATAGTTTTCTTTATTTATTTGAAACTGTCCTGCAATGTTGTTTTAAATATTTCCTGTGATTTTGAACTCTGATGTCACCGTAAATATATATTTAGCATTGTTTTGTTCTTTTATTTATTATTAAATATATGTAAACATTTCATTGTAGCTGATCTGTGTAGAGATATTTAAGTTCTGAGAGTAATTGCATATTTATTTGGTGACACTGTGTAGGTCACTCCTAATAGCCTTGCTCTTGGTCAAACTACACTTTGTATTAATAGTAGAATTATGCAGTAAGAATGGATACCCTTTGTTAAGGGCCATAAAGTAGCTGATAAGTGGTTCTGGTGGCAATGATAACTACTGCATGGCAGAAGGGGCATAGTTAGTAAACCTGTATCAGCCTTTCCCAGGTGTGTGTGTGTGTGTGTGTGTGTGTGTGTGTGTGTGTGCATGTGTGCATGCGCGCACGTGTGTGTGTGTGTCTGTGTGTGTGTGTGTGTGTGTGTGTGTGTGTGTGTGTGTGTGTGTGTGTGTGTGTGTGTGTGTGTGTGTGTGTGCACATGCGTGCATGCATTGTGTGTGTGTGTGTGTGTGTGTGTGTGTGTGTGTGTGTGTGTGTGTGTGTGTGTGTGTGTGTGTGTGTGTGTGTCTGTCTGTGTCTGTGTGTGAAAGAAATCTCCAAGAGTGTGTGTGTCAGCTACTTGGGCATGGATACAAAGCACTGGCTTGGAACCCTGGCTAAGGACTCAACTCTGCAGCTGTGCCAGTGGGGAGTCTTATTGGGGATCTGGAGAAAGAGGGAGAAACCAGTCCTTGACTGACTTTGGTCTCCGTATGCTCTTACAGGAAATTGCAGTTGATGCAGAGAACTACTTGTGGAAATACTATGTGTGTACTTGTCATCCTTTCAGTGTACATTACTGGTCCAGTAGTGTGGCATTACAGAAGCAGTAAGCAGACTGTGTGTGTGTGTGTGTGTGTGTGTGTGTGTGTGTGTGTGTGTGTGTGTGTGTGTGTGTGTGTGTGTGTGTGTATGTGTCTAGCTAGAAAGTTTGTCCATGCACTGTTGGGTAAGTGGGCAGGTGAGAAGTTTTAGATAGAAGTTAGGGAAACTTTTTTATTGAATGGGTCAATGTTTGTGTAAGGTATTGATACATGTCTTATTCTCTTCTTTCTATGAATGGTGACCATGGAAGACTTGAGAAAGAGATGGGAGGCAATCCAATCACAGGCAGCTTCAATGTCTCAGGAGGAGGGCAGGGAGCAGCTGAAGCAGAACAAAGATCAGAGGAGGAAGAAACCAGAACTAAGTGGTCAAGTGAGGGAATAGGTCACATGAATTGAAAGGCGGAGAAGAATGGATTCCAGTAGTTCCTCAGCCTGCTGCAAGTAATGGATTTGTTATGAATTAGGGGAGAATGTGAGTTGTAGGGATGTGGCAGAGGGTTACTTGAGGAGCTTACTTTGGGATATTGTTGGTAAAAAGGGTGGAGTTACAACAGTTATTTGGGGAGAGCAAGTGGAGGCAGTAGGGCAGTTCAGTGGCATGAGTCCTGAGATAAAGTAGGTGGGTGACAGTGATGGTGGCAGACAGCTTGCTGCAGTTCCCAATGGATCAGGCATGTGAGATGGGGTGTTGGCGGGTGCCAGTCTTGAGGTGGGGGTTGAACAGACAGGTTACTGGGTTAAGCAAGGAGGTGTTTGGCTGTTGGCTTAGAAGATTATAGAGCTGTTAATGATCTGTTTCCTGTGGTCCAGTGGTGCAAGGTTTGATTCCCTCAGCCTCCATTACCTAACAGTGTGACTCTGAGCAAGTCTAGACACAGTTCAAGAGCTGAGTCTGACAAAGGTCTATGGAGATCAGTGCTCTATCTTGGAATAAAAATACAAATAAATTAAATATTATACTCACAACAGAGAATATGTTAAGATGGATTTGTGGATTTATTTCATCTGCTAAAAGCAGATGGAGCACAAAGTATATTGGAAGCAGAAAATGATAGTGGCCTTGCCTGCACTTGGTATGGAGCAACTGGTCAAGTTTTGGGGTAGGACTTGGGATAATTTGATCCCGAGTTTTGTACATTAAATGGCGGTGATGGTGGAGAAGCAACTGGACCAGGTGTTGCCTTTGGTAGTTAATTTTCTGACCATGAAGGGGGCACAACCATTAAGGAGAGTAGCACCTAGATGTGATATGATCAGAAATTCAGGAAACTGAAGGCTGTGTATAAGTCCCTCAGGTGGAACTATAGATACATTGACACGTTTGTGAACTATGATAGATAAGTCGATGGTGGTGTTGAAGGGATTTTAGCTCTGAGAGAGTATGAGTTCATTGGTCTTTTAACACTGGCAGATGCAGATGGCTGGTGTGTAGGTTTAATTACATTTGCTCCTATTGTGGAGTGGCACACAGTGGCTTAAGATGTTGGCAAAAACAGGTTAAGCTGGCGGTAATTTAGCAGTAGCCCCTGATTGTACGAGGGCACATGGGAGCAATAGGGCACCTACAGGGTCTTGGCCTTCTAGAGGTATGGGTATGGGTGTTTATTTCCAAGGGAAGTGGGTTGCAGATAGCTGGCCAACTGACTGGTCAGTGGAGCTGAAGAAAAACATGTTTATAGAGTTAATGCTGATCTGGGCAGAACAGTGATTTGGAAGGTGGAGGGAGCTAATAGAAATCAAAGGATCATAGGAAGTTACTAGGGTATTGACCTTGAGACTACAAGCCTAGCAAAGAATGTAGCCCATGTTCCAACAAATCAGCACCCTATGCCACTGTCCAGCAGGGACACAGATGGAATCCCAGTCGTGTATTTTCTGTTCCCCATCCAGTTATCCAGGTTGCGCTTAAAAAGGGTTAATGAGGTATTCTACTTGAAGTGGAGAGTAAGTCTATTCCACAAAAGGAGGAGTCTCTGGGACACAAATCTGTCCCACCAACAAGTCCTGTTGATGTCACAGACCAGGTTGCGGTCATATGTGCAGGTTACTCGAGTGGAGCTTGACCTGCGGATATGCAGCAGTCCCATCAAGGTGGGGTCTGAGATTGCTTTGTATGCCAGACAGTGGTCACCTCTGAGGAGTCTGTAGGAGAATAAGTAGAGGGACAGAGCCTTTAGCTTATCTGTGTAGGGTAGATGTTTGAGGCCCAGGATTCTCTGGGTGAGGAATATCTGTGCTCTCTCCAGCTACTGCATGTGCATTGTGAGTTACATGCAGAAAGGGGCATTGTACTCAATATTGGGTTTTATAAGGGAAGAATACAAGGATGTTATGACCACCTTTTCCCTGGATGAGATACCCTTACTAATGAGGTGGGTCATGTAGAAAGCTTTCCATACACTGGAGGCAATATGGTGGTCAAACATCAGTTTGCTATCAAGCTGCGCACCCATGTCCCTCATGACTGATTGCTTGCTTAGGACCTTATTATTAATGTGATAATCTGTGGGGACATCACTCTGCCCAAAGGGGATGATGATGCATTTTTTGGCATTCAGTTTAAGGCCATGTTTCTGGCACCAGTCATTTGTTTGGGTGAGACCCTCTTGGAGGATGTCCACATCACTAGGGGAATTGATGACAGCACCCAGTTTGCAGTCATCTACAGACCTGGTCAGCCATAGCCCACTGGTTTTGGCCTGCACCTCAGAAAAGTATATCCCAAACAACAGATGCCTGAAGACTGATCCCTGGGGTACACCGCTCATTACGGGTCTACTGCTTGAGGTGGGATCTATCAGTGAGCCAGTTTGCTACCCATCTGGTAACATATGGTTTGATGCCTAGTCAAGAGAGTTCATCTGTTATACTTGAGTGGGGAATAGTATTGAAAGCTTTGGCCAGGTCAAGGTAGATGGTGTGCACCATCTTCCCCTCATCCTTGGCTTTGGTGACTATCTCAAAGAAGTTGACCAAATTTAACAGGCATGACCTCCCCTTGATGAAATCACACTGTGTGGGATCAAGTGTTTAGAGGTTGCCAATGTCCTTGTTAATGAGGTCCATGATAATCCACTCCATGCCCTTGCAGGGACAGGCTAGTTAGGCTGATGGGTCTATAATTTCCTGGATCAGTGGAAACTCCATTTTTGTGCAAAGCAATGACAGTGGCTGTCCTCCACTTGGCTGGGATGAAGCTGGTGCTCAATTTTGGCTGAATAGGGTGCCTAATGGTCCTTCAAGTTCCTGTCTGAGTTCATGTAGGATTCTCCTAGAAGGCGAAAGCCGAGGCGCTAGAGAGACTATCCAATAAACGAGTGTTGGACCCTGCTTTTTGTTGTTATTTTTGAAATATTGGATTTAATTTTTTTTGGTTGTTACTTTTTATTCATGTAGGATGCAGCCTGGGATGTTATTGGATCCCATGGAGGCTGTATTTTTTGCCTTTGAGAGGGCAGTGATGACTTGCTCCCTAGAGATAAGGGGGGGGCTGGTACTGGGGATGTCCTGATTTACTGATGGGGGGACAGAAGAGTGAAGTTTTCACTGAACCTGTCTGCCAGCAGGTTGGCTATATCTACGGCATTTGTGTATGTGGTGTCCTTGACAATCAGTTCTGAGCAGATCTAGGTGCTTCCTTTGAGATTGCAGACATGTGAAGAAGACCTTAATATTGTCTTTAGTAGATGTAGCCAGTTTGGACTCGAAGTTTGCTTTGAAGGATTTCACTAGTGCTCTTTTTTACTTGTTCATGCTAAGGAGAGATTGCTTCCAATTGGGTACCTGCTCTTTCATGGTCCTGGACAACAATTTTTTCCTTTTATTATAGAGTTTATTTATTGAAGATGTCCACCAGACAGGTTTAGTCTCCCTTGAGGAGAATGGTTTTGTCCTTTCATGTATTCCTGATTCCATCCAGCTATATAAATGCTCATACAGTACTTTGGTGTAGGTTTGGACATATATTCCAGTTGCTACGGGGGGGAGGGGGATGTGAAGCTGTTTATACCTTCCCTCAGGAGGTTGCAATCAGCTTTGGAGAAGTTTTTTTTGTTTGACCCTAGCTGGGGGGGGGGGGGTCAAGGGAGATAGTGACTTCAAAAGTGACCGCTTTGTGGTCGGATCTTACCAGGGATGATGACACTGTAGGGATGCTGCAGTGGTTACTCATGTTGGTTAATACCAAGGCCAAGATATTTTCACCCCTTGTGGGAGTGTCGACCAACTGGTCCAAGGCATTTGCATTGATGAAATCAAGAAATCTCTGGGCATTTGTGTTTTGGCATGAGCATTTTTTCCAATCTATGGTTGGATAGTTAAAGTCTCCCAGGATCAGGGTAAAGGGTTGAATCTTGATAGATTCGAAGAGGTCCAGATAGGTGGAGTGGGTAATTTGAGTCAAAGTTGGAAGCCTGTAGCTAGCTATGATTTGAATAGGGTCTTATCGATTGGTAACTGCAACTGCACCTGGAGTGTTTGCTGTGCATCATAATGCTTGACCAGCATGCAGGTGTGTTTGTCTTTTATATGTATTGCAACTCCACCTCCTTTTGCTTTGCTGCTCATGGTTTGGGGTCTGAATGTAAAGGTGATTTTCCATTCAGACAATGAATCAGTTGTACAGTCTTTGGCTAAGAAATCATCTAGGTGTGTTTGTGTGAAATTGTTATTGGGGAAACTGATGTCGCAATGCTTGAGTATCTATTTGTCTTTGACTGCTCAGTATTTACCTGGCAAACTGAATATGGTTGCTGACAGCTTACCCCATTTTCAGTTTCTCAGGTTCTGGGCTGTTGTGCCAAAGTTGAAGAATCATCTTGTGCTAATCCCACAGGAGATTGGAGAATTGACAGGTTGTAGTGGGATATTCAGTGCTCCCAGTGGGTTAGTCAGTACCTCTCACAGATATTTCAAGATCTGTTAATTTTTTCAGTTTTTAATGGTGTACCATTAATTTTAATCAGTTTGTTCCTTTGATGTAGGAACAGAATGGGGTTGCTGGATATGGTAGTCTTCAAGGCTTCTTGATATAGGCATTACTGACCCTTAAACTCTTTATGCGTACTCAAAAGCTTGACAGGAACACAATATAGCTGTGGCAAACCTACTATCAATCAGGATATGTCATCTGGTATAAGCTTCTGTATCACATTGAAATTAGCATAAGTTTTCCTTAAAATATATCTAGAAGTAGTTTCCTAAACATGCCATGACACCTACATATCACAGACTCCTAATTTTTTCCATCATATCATTTCTTTTCAGAAAGTCTACTTATCACGATTCTTGTTTCCTACAGCATAACTTTCTTAATATTGAATATAGCTAATAAAGAGTGCATGGCAGAATTTAAGCACCTCCATACTCATAGCAGAAGTAAAGTAATGACTGGATGCTATTTCTTCACAGAGATGTGCAAACCAATTATATAACTTAGCTTATTGTAGTAAATCACTTAGAGATAGTAAAATAAGTCATGGACTGGTATGCTTTTTCTATATATGCCTTTATTGTCTGTGAAAATTAGCCCACCAAATATGATTTTTTTCATAAAATACACATGCTATAATTCATCACAGAATTTGTGAAATATTATTTCACAGGAAGAGTAGTAAATTTTTAGAGAACATGTCCAGTGGCAAATTGTAAAAGATAGATAAGTAACAGATCAAATATGCTAAGGGCAATTAAAAAAGTTGTACTAGGGAGATGAAAGGGACAACATATATAATATAGTTTTTTCCTGTCGGTTGGACAGCTGGGATGTTAGGCATTCTTCAGCTGGAATAAAGCTTTCACAATGCTGAGCTATTTAGTAGCATAAAAATGGAAAATTCCATACAACCTCTACTCTAAATAATAGTATTGCAAGAATAATGTGGTAGCAGGTGTATTTTAAATGTAAATTATGTGTGAAAATATTATAGAGAAAGTATATGGTCATTATCCATGCTCTCCCAAGCACAGACTGACAAATCGCAGCTTCAATATATTCATTGGCACTGTACAGTTTTCTTTATATTATATGTTTAGTTACTGCAATTGTAACAGTTAGCGCTGCCATTCTGTATTTACTGTGAACCATTCTGTGTTTTATTATGCATTTTTGCTTAATGTATTAGATATGTTCAATGTATGATGAAGTCATTTATTCTGCTGGGACTTTGGTAAAAGCAATCTTACTTAGCAGAGTGTTCTTACTGAAATAACTGTTTGACATGAAATTGGATGTTGTAGCAAGTATGACACTGATTAAGTGGTGTTTTGGGAAAAAGTTCAAATTAACAGTACAGCAGCTATGATTTTATATCAGAACAGAGTTGTATTAACATGGTACTTTGCTTTGTTTCAAACTGAATCTATGCTTTTATTCACTGCAGTATCTGTGAGGGCTGTCCCCTATTATGTTCAACTCTAGCCAAATGTGAACAGCTAACAATTAGCTGCGAAATCTGAATGAAAGAAGAGAACAGAACACTTAGTGTACACAAGATAAGACCTTTTATTTCAGATATCTCATTGCAGTGTGGGCGACTATGTACAGGTGCAGTGTACAGTGTGTGCTATTCAGCCATTGTTTTTTGAAGTCCATTAAAGATCATTACCTTTTAGTAGGTTGTATTGACAAATTACCCAAGATGACTGTTGCAGTCCCTTGTATGTTATCTGATTATTCAGAACCCAAGAAAATATTTGTTAACAGTAGCTCAACTGCACAGATTTTGATTTAGAAATGACAGCAGCCTTAAAGGAGAACTACGGCCAAAATTTACAAAAACTTAAATGATTCTACATTGCCTGACTAACTCTAGAATATCTAGTTCTTCGTGTTTTTTTACTAGTAGTATTTTCATGAATTTACCTTTGGTAAATGTTAAGTCCCTAAGATTGTTGGATAAGTCATCTGAGACACTGGGACATTTAAGTTTCTTCCTTACAATCACACAGAATGCAGGAGGACATTGTAGGAATCAGTCTGTTGATGTATCACATTTGTCTGTTTTTATGCTCTTTTTATAACTAGTCCCAAGTCCAACAGAAAAGATTACCTCTGATGTTTGATAATACATGTTTTTGTAGTAACATTCACTATGCAATACCTTACTGTGCTTAATTTCATTTTAGGTAATTCATTTCTCTAACAAAAATCTGAAGGTGCTAAAAACATTTCATAACATGCATTATGTGCATTATGTGAATTGCTTTCTGTGAATTATTTCAATACATTTTGGTTTGATTTGCAGGATTTGTGGGTCAGTAATTTTGCTTGTTTAAAAAAAATCAAAAGGTATTTTTTATATTACATCGTCATATTACATATTTATAGTATGAGGATTTAAATGTTTTCCATAAAGACTCTGCCACTTTATAGTGATGGCAGAGAATTCAGTGCAACAACAAGCTCTATGTAAGATTGGAACATCCAGTATAATAACAGAAACAAATATCAGCAGATAAGTAAACACCCGGGGCACATCTGTTCTATTATTAATCTTATCAGCTATTTCCTTCATTTTCTTATACCAGATATTCTTAAAATTAATTTTTCATTTTTACTGACTATGTCTTATAGCAAAACATCCCATTTGTTCACCACACTCTCTATAAAGAAATACCTCCAATATTGCTTCTTGAATGTTCTCACCTTACAGCCTGCATCACTGGGTAGCATTCTCTGTAAAAAAGTAATGTTGATGTGAAACTTTTTCTCCTGCCAAAACTGCTGTTGAGTACACATAGAACAGTTGCATCTTCCTCACCTTTTTCTGTTCAAAGCTTATTATCTTCATATTTCAGTCTGCTTCGATTGCTTTGATGTTTGCAGACTTCAGCAAAAGATAACTACTATGATAAATTCTCAGTATGAGCCTACACAGAAAATCATTTAAGCAAACTCCACAGTGTAAGAATGAACAACTTGTGA
This sequence comes from Protopterus annectens, assembly GCF_019279795.1. Taxonomy (NCBI): domain Eukaryota; kingdom Metazoa; phylum Chordata; order Ceratodontiformes; family Protopteridae; genus Protopterus; species Protopterus annectens. The sequence goes on along the minus strand of NC_056740.1, from coordinate 319,909,273 downwards.
TTGGCTGACATCCATGAAGTAATATTAATTTTCATTTTATTAACCCAGGCAGCTCACACTGAACCAAGGCCCTGTTTACCCTATTATAATGTAATTTGGATGAATGGATGGGAAGCCCCAAATTTACCCCAGTTTACTTCCCGTTACTCTCATGGATAGGGTCAACAAGTAAATGCCCCAACATATCCTTTTTCTACTCGGTTTTGGGTTACTCCTCCACAAAACACAAGGGTCAAAAAATACCATGTGAATGTATGGCTAGGCTTTGTAACATTCTCACAAATCAATAACCTGATAAGTATCTGTGACCCTATAAACCGTTTTTTCAAAATTACCAGATGAACATCTCTAGCCGGCCTATCTAGCAGTATTTTAGAGTACCTACTCAATCTAAGCAGCATAACTTTGAGAGGGTGGAGGAAATCAGAGTATACAGTACTTAAGATGGTGCTGGCAGCCATGTTGAATGAAAAGGATCTTGGGTTATCATGCAGATATATCAGTCATAGTAAGAAAAGAGGCTATATGGTCTGGAAATATCAACTTAAGAAAAAAAAAGAAAAGAAAAGAAAAGAAAGAAAACATGTCATAATATTGGTAAAAAGCTAATGCTGATAAGGGTGGCAGAACAAGATTTTAGAATGAAAGACTAGGCAAGGGGGCATACATGATGAATGGAACTAGGTTTATAAGGAAAACTATGAAATATTATTTCACAGAGAGAGTTATGGGAAAATAGAACACGTTACTTGAGATGATTGTAGAACGTTTGATGCTAGATTGCTTTAGTTTAACATGAGACAATGGCAAAAATTGGAAATGAAATGGACCAGGGCAGACCTGAGAAAACAACTTGACCTAAAATTAAATTCCATCTGCATACTAGAATCACCCACAGGAACCAAACTGAACACAGGGGAGTATGTAGACACTACTGTGATAGCAAATTAAAGCCAGTATCAAACTTTGGAACCAAGACTTGGTAGTCTGATAATCCTAATAACCCCACCAAGGGTCACGTCCCACTGAGTGAAGATGCCATTAATCATGGCTGCTAGTGATCAAGTGTCCCAGTCACTGAATGGTACCTTTGAAGCTTCTAATTGGATGAGTGGGTAACTGTCTGCATAGGAAGACCACTCAGTTAATAAAGTACCTAGTGTCCCACTGTTTCCCTTTCCTTATACCTTCTTAGTGTTAGTTTATATAATGCTAAATTGTACAAAATTGTAACTTTTTTGGAGCTTTTCTTCCCAGGCCTCAGCTGAAAATGTGTCATGACCAGTTGGATATTCCTGGACAACAAAACCAAATAATTAATATATATATATATATATATATATATATATATATATATATATATATATATATATACATGGATTTACTTCATAACACTGAAAGCTCAAAACACTGAAACCAAAACACTGAAACTTCAGAATATATATCAACTCCAAGATTGCACTTCGCTACACTAAGTGCTTTCTTGGAGTTGATATATTTAAGTAGCAGGGGTTGTGGAGGGTGCAGCCCCTCACATGAGGGGGTGCAGGGGGGGCTTGCCCCCCCTGCTTACACTTGGTAGAAAGTGCTATGATTTATGTTGTTAAACTCAGTATACGTATGATATGTGTTTTCAGTGTTTTGAGTTTTCAGTGTTTTGATCTTCTATATTATGAAGTTTTCTCATTTTCACTGTTTTGAGTTTTCAGTGTTATGAAGTGAATCCATACATATATGTGTGTGTGTGTGTGTGTGTGTGTGTGTGTGTGTGTGTGTGTGTGTGTGTGTGTGTGTGTGTGTATACATATATATATATATATATATATATGTATATATATATATATATATATATATATATATATATATATATATATATATATATATATATATATATATATATATATATATATATATATATATATATATATATATATATATATATATATATATATATATATATCAAAGCAGGAATTATATATATATATATATATATATATATATATATATATATATATATATATATATATATATATCAAAGCAGGAATTATGGAACCTCTGACGTGGGTGTTCAAAGGAACAAGCACTTGATTTGATTTTTTAAACATGCTTACATACATGCAAATCTTTCAAGCACTGGCATTAATGCCCTTCTAGCCTGCCAGTATACCAAAAGACTTGCTCCTATAATAATTGTCAAGGCTGTTCTTAACACTATATAAACTAGTGTTTGGTTTAATGTAATTTAGTTGTCTATTCCATCTATCAGCTGTTCTCACAAAGAACCAGTTAGTACACTTCTCATTCCTATATAATCTTTTTTTTTTAAATTTCTCCAAGTCTTTTGTGTTTATAATACTGTGACGGGAATGGACCCCATTCCTAAGTCAAAGTATGATTAAAGTCCATGAAATTAGTATTGTTTCAATCCTTGATGTTAGCCAGAAGGGCTCTTTCCATCACCCGCAATGTGCCCAGTAATAACTCCTTCTATAATTCATACAGAGCTATATGTATTGGTAAAATATCTAAGTAAGATTATAAATTATTGTTTTATAAGACCCATTGCTCCTACTACTATTAGAACTGTCTAGGTATCCTTCCTCCACATTGCTCTAGTTTCTGCCTGCAAATCCTGGTATTTTATGACTTTATGTCCCTCTGTACATAAGACAGTATAGTCACTGGGTGTAGCAATTTCAGTGATCAGTGCTCCTTTTGTCTTATCACGGACCACTATATCTGGTTTTCTAGCATCTATTTTTAAACTGTTAGTAGTTGATGATATTGTGTGATATAAACATCATCATTTTCTATAATGCTTTGTGGATCATTTTGCCAGTGTTTTTCAACTCCTTCAATATTATAATGTTTGCACAGTCCCCAGTGCAATAGTCTTGCCACATTATTATGCCTTCTGCCATTAGTATATTACATCCAGCAACAAGATGTGCAACTGTTTCCAATTCTTTTTTACAAAACCTACATTTGTCCATTTTTCCCACATGTTCAATGGACTTTATAAACCAACATGTACGTAGTCCACTATCTTGGGCCACCAATATTAACCTTTCTGCTTTTGGTTTAAATTCACCTCTTCTTAACCATTCCTGCATTCTATCCTGATCAACGTGGGTTTTCTATCCTTGCAACTATATTTATGTGTTTTCCACATTTTTGCCATCTTATCTGATCCTTCACCTTCTTTATATTCTTTTTTTTGTTTTTTGGCGCATTCAGTTGCTACCTGATTTTTATCGACTTCTGGTTTGATTTCCATTCTCTCTTGTCCATGATATGCTTCTGCTAAAGTAAGCAGGGAAGTCGTCTTAGACTTATTCTCCTCATGTTTCAAAACTTACACTATTTGGGTCTTGTGAGGTCAGCAGATATGTATGCAGTCCCATGACTGGAGATCTATACATGCAATCAATTTCGAGGAGGCCCATACCTCCTTCAGAGGGGGGATATGTAGTCTTGCTATGCATTGATTTTTATAAATCATTTGATGAGCATGAAACATCCTTCTTGTTTTCCTGTCCATCCTATCCAACACCTTTTGGGGCCAGTCTATCACTCCAAAACTGCAAGTTAGGACAATCAATGTTGTTTTCAGTATTAATTTAAGCCTTAGAAAATATTCCTTACTAAGTTTTATTTGCATTTGTTCTTGTTTTATTGTTGAACCCTCAATTCCCAACTATTTATACACTCCCTCTTGCTCAAGATCTTTTAAATCACATTCTTGTCCCAAACTGATGTTTTCTTGGTGCTGTACCTTTCCTGCTTATAAGGTTGCTTTTGCACATCTATCAAGACCAAATGGCATTCTTATATCATGTGGAAAAGTTTTGACCACTTGCAGTTGTGCTTTCAGTATCTCATCTGCTAAACTATACAGTTTTAAATCATCACAAAAAAAAGATGAGAAGTCTTTACACTTTGTTGTTTCTGGGAGCCAAATTGTAACCACAACCTAATCTGTTAAGCAAACAGCTTAATGGGTTAAGGGCAAGACAAAAGAGCAGTGGTGACAGAGAGTCTCCCAGGGATATCCGCCTTTGAATTTTTATTCCTGGAATAATAATTTGTCCTTTATCGACTTCTGGTTTGATTTCCATTCTCTCTTGTCCATGATAGGGCTTTGTCGCTGTTTCATGGTCACTCTAATGTAATCGATCAGTGTAGAGTGTATCTTGTGCATTTTTAAAAACTGTTTTATTCATGAATGTGGGATACTGTCGAAAGCTTTTTTTGCAGTCTATTCAAGTCATACTTAGATTCTTCCCCTTTTAATAGTTTTTCATTATGACTTGAACAACAAATGATCCTTTGTTCCATATGACTTTCTTTTATTACCCTTTTGTTCTATTGCCATGACTAAGTTTTCTACTAAATGACTATAAACTCTGTCGGCATCAATTCCAGTGTATAGTTTATACATCGTCAGAAGGCAAGTTATTGATCTATAGCTTTCAGGCACGCCTGCAGGTTCACTGTTAAATAGGAGTATTGTTTTTCTTGTTGTTAACTAGGCTGGTGTCTGTTCAGGGTATGCATATAAATAGTTCTTACTCATGGCTAAATCTTCATGCAAAGATGGTAATGCTTTTAGCCAGAAGTTAGATACTGCATCTGGGCCTGGGGTTTTCAAATTAGGAGTGTTTCTTAACTTTGTTTCAATCTATTTGGCTGTTACTACATCCTATTTCATATCCTGCACATTTGAACTTTTTTTTTCTTGTATTTCTTTTGTCTATTTACTATTTTTGCTATGTTCCACAGGATCGTCATAGATATTTCTCCAAAATGTATCTACCTCTTCTTTTTTGGTGGTGTTTCAATTCCTTTTGCCTTCTTTCTTAATTCCCTGTAAAACTTTTTAGGGTCATCAATAAATTGCTTATTTTAGACTTTTCCTTTATATATCTTCTAAGTTTTTTCCGCCTGTGCTCCTAATTTTAGTTTATTATTTGCGATAGTACATCATAAATCCCGATTTGTTATAATACTGCATGTTGTTTTTATCACGTTTATCTTTTTGATGATACGTTCCCTCTTTTATACTCTTCTAACAGTGACATGTCTTGTCTTAATTGCTTTATAGTTTACTCCTTTCAATACTTCCATGATGGCATTCACTTTCTCCCCTTCCTTTCCCTTACTACCCTGTGTTCTTGTGGTAAGACTTTATCTGTTATTAATTTAGCTGCATAGTAATATATCCTATTTATTTCTGTTATATCACATGAATCTCTATATACAGTCCTAATTACCGTGTTCATTTGTTATATCAAACTTCTAACTTTTTGGGATTCTGTTGAACTTCTGTGGTCTATTTCTTTCATTGATCTTAATATGTCCATCTCTATTAAATCAAGCAACTCCTCTCAGATAATTTTCTTCTAAACTGAGGGCATATTCTTTATTCTCCATTTCGTGTGGGCATTGTATAGAAAGTTCCAAAGCATCTTCCTGTGCCACATTCTCTTCAAGTTTCATCATGTGTCATCCGTTGCCCTTTCATATGGGAACTCACTGGTCTATCACTTCATAACATTGACTGTGTCAGAGTTGCCACAGTTTCTTGTTTCTTCTCTTGCTATCCAACTCCAGCTGAGTGTTTGTACTGGTTTCCTATGGAGGCTGCAAAGTATCTTAATATGGCAATTGATCAGGTGCTTCTTACTCCACTGGTTTCCCCTTAATTTGGGTGTCCATTGCTCTACCTTGCTGTGATGTTATCTCAGTTAATTTTCCTCACTGAATCCTTCACTTCACAGATAATTCATAACGTCAGTTTATATTTCTATAATTTTTCCATTACTAATCCTCTTTTCTGTTTTTTTATCTTTGTTTTCTTATGTTTGCATTGTAAACGTTTCCATGACCAGATGCCTTTGCCTGTATTTCTCTTCAAATATCTTTGGTGCTGCTCTTTTTGTATTATTTAGTTTTGCTTTCTCTTTTGCATAAATACTGCACCACACTAAACCTCTTTTTATTTCCCATATCCATAGTTCTTCTTCAGGTGTCTTCTTCTCCTCCTATTTCTCCATACTTTGACCAACGAAAATGAATGCAAATTAAATCCAGTAGTGAATTACACCCTAAAGCTCTCCAAGTCCATATCCCAGTATATACCATTTGAAAACTTGAAAAAACACAAAGATTGATCCTATAAAAGAATTAATTTGGCTTGAAAGAGCAACAAGTAATACACCTTGACTGCCATGATTTTTTAAATATTTCTATTCTGTGTAATTATTTAATATTTATATTTAAAAATCTTTTAAGTTTTTATAAGTTTTTTAAAAACAGCAAAAAGACAGACTGCTGAAAACCTTTCGTATTTGGTCTTTATTTGTGGTCGTATTACAAAGCTTGGTAGGTGAGCACTTTAGAAAATATTCACTTAAAAGTATGTACTCCGCATCTATTTGAAAATGTCATTATGCAATTGCAATCACTGAAAGTCAATCTCATTGGTCATTGGGTCTCAAGCAAGGTGTGTGATTGGTGGGGTCTTTTTATTGGTGGTTTAGGAGGCCATTGACGAATTGGGTTAAACATTTTTTTAAAAGGCGTCCATTGCTTCTGGCTATATGAACTAGTGGAGCTCTAGAGGTGGAAGAATAATAATAATTGGATCTAATTACAGGAAGAAGAGCATGCTTTTATTGTTTTACCTATATATATTGCTTAAAAAACGTGGGTCAGATACAAAATTTCATATGCCGGGCTAAGTAAGGAATAGATACGTAAGTAAAATTGTACAACTAAGTGGACATCTGAGTGGGTATCTTAATGAGAATTTGGAGGCTTTTAACATGTAAAAGTAGCAGGATTGAATTAACTTAAAGACTTGGGAGAGCAGTAAATCCCTATCTCCTTTTTACCGATTGTTGAATAACTAGGTGTGAGAAAAGAGGGCTGTCTGCTGCGGGAGATTGGTGTTCATTGTGAAATTCTAATTGGCATTAGAATAGTTGAAGCAAGTGTTGAGTAAAGCTTGGTGGTAATTATGGCAGTGAGTTTTTTAATGAAGTAATTTGATAGGTCAATAAGCAGTGGGAAACTCTTAATTGGGTATTAGTTTAGGGGACTGTGACATCAGTTGCTTTATTTTGTGATTGGTTTCTTGGTGTTGAGGGGGGTTTGTATGATTTAACATGCATTTAGTTTATTGGCTACATTGTGGAGGTGGGTGTCTGAATGAAATAATGGGGTGGGTGTGTCTAGAAAAAGGCACCTTAGTTTGTGGCTAATGGGTTTCCAGGAGGAAGATGCAATGGGTTGTGTACAGAAGATGATTTGTGAGTGTCCTATTTGCAGGCCACTGGTTTAGTAGAGCCAGTTGATGATGACAGGACTCGTGTCATTTGAGGCCTGAAGATCTCTGGCATAGTACAGCAGAAGTGAAAAAGTCCCCTTGTATCATGCGCTGAATAAATAAATAGGTATAATAATAATAATAATAATAATAATAATAATAATAATAATAATAATAATCATACAATTGGCGGTTGTTGATGTGAAGTTGCCTTTCCTGTTAAAGTGAAGAGAGTGGAGGGAGGGGGTTTGAACAAACAAAAAAATAATAAAAATCCTACAGACTGATCCCATCCATGCAGGACAACTATTGCAAAGTGTTTTCTGGGGGTAACTTTATCTTTTTTTAAAAAAGTTTTAGAATTTTTTAAGAATACTTAGGAACTGATGTATGTAATATGCCTACTGTTAACAAAGTTGAAATGAAAATGCCATAGTGATTGCAAAGATAAGTATGACTGCATGTTAACACAGGATAAATTGTCTAGATAGCATGGGTCTCAGCAACATACTGCCTACAAAGTTAACAACCAAATTCAGTTATGACTGATTAATTAGATCAAACCTACGACAGCTCACTTAGTTAATAGGAATTGTTATTCTAAGCTATGCTCCCTTAACAGCATCTCATTCATATTACCTTCCATCTCCTCTATAATTATCCCCTATTCAGTTCTTAACCCCACTAATTTTACCACCAACAATTTGGTTATTATAACAAATCAAGGACACGCACCTCTCAATTCAGAAATAATTGATTTTTTCCAATGTATCAGCACTGCTGCTAGCAAATACCTGTTTTTTTAATTGCTCAAATCCAAGAGATATCTACTGAGCACCGCCTTTTATTATTAACTTCTTATATTAGCCAGGAAAACCTCATTTCTATCCAGTTGAACTAGCTTGAGCCAATGTTTGCAAATGATATGCCTTGCCACCTAGTGAATCCGTAATACCTAATTCATATTTTTCTGCAATAAATATCTATCCTAATAACCCATAATTCTTAATAACCCACCACCTAAGCGCACCACACTATACATAATTATCAATAAAATATAACAGAAACACCACAATACTCTATAGCATAACAACTCCATACCAACGATCACAACCATTCCACCATATATAGCTACTTCATTCTAATATAACTTAATTTGAAACATATCACGAAATAGGATTTTTAGTATGTATTTTTTTTGTTTTTCAGACCCTCCTCATTCCACTCTCTATGCTTTAACAGGAAGGGCAACTTTGCATCAACAACCGCCAGTTGTATTATTATTATTATTTTTTTTAATCTATTTATTTATTCAGCACATGATACAAGGGGACTTTTTTCACTTCTGCTGTACTATAGCGGAGGTCTCCAGCCCTCGAACAACATGAGTCATGTCGTCACTGATTGGATCTACTAAACTGGTGGCCTGCAATAGGACACTCACAAATCATCTTTTGTCCATGCCCCATTACATCTTCCCCTTGGAAACCCATTAGCCACAAACTAAAGCACCTTTTTCAAGATATATCCACCCCATTACATCATCCGGTCGCCCACCCCCCTCAAAGTAGCCAATAAACTAAATGCATGCAAAATCATAAAAACCACCCCCAACACCAAACCGCCAATCATGAGAAAAAGCAACCGATGTCACAGTTCCCTAAACTAATAGCCAATTAAGAGTTTACCCACTGCTTACTGACCAATCAAATTACTTCATCAAAAAACTCACTTCTGTAATTACCACCAAGCTTTACTCAACACTTGCTTCAACTATTCGGATGCCAATTAGAATTTCACAATGAGCGCCAGTCTCCCGCAGCAGAAAACCCTCTTTTCTCGCACCTAGTTATTCAACAGTCGGTAATAAGGAGATAGGGATTTACCAGAAATGTACTCCAATTATTAACCCATCCCACTCTCCCATCAAGTCTTTAAGTTAATTAAATCCTGCTACTTTTACACACTAAATGCCTCCAAATTCCCATTAAGATACCCACTCAAACATCCACTTAGCTGTACAATTTTACATACATATCTACTCCACACTTAACCTGGCATATATATATATAAAACAATAAAAACATGCTCTAATTCCCATAATTATATCCAATTATTATTGTTCTTCCACCTCTAGATGTCCACCAGCTCATATAGCCAGAAGCAAGAGACGCTTTTTAAAACATTTTTAAGTCAATTTGTCAATGCCCTTGTAAACCACCAATAAAAGAACAGCACCAATCACGCACCTTGCTCAAGACCCTCTGTCCAATGAGATTGACTTTCAGTGATTGCAATTGTATAATGAATTTTTTCAAATAAATAGAAAGTACATACTTGTAATTGAATATTTTCTAAAGCAGTCACCTGCCAAGTTTTGTAATAAGACCCACAAATAAAGACCAAATATGAAGGATTTTCAGCAGTCTGTCTTTTTGCTGTTTTTAAAAAACTTATAAAATCTTAAAAGATTTTTAAATATAAATATTAAGCAATTACACACAATAGAAATATTTTAAAAGTTTGAGGTGGCCAGGGTTTATTATGTGTTGTTCTTTCAAGCCAAACTGATTCTTTTATAGGCTCAGTCTTTGAGTTTTTTTTACAAACATTTGGGACTTGTTCTATCATGCTGTGATATATGCTGTGGTAGACTTTCTGCACTAAATCCTTCACTTAGAAAGTTTTACATAACTTCAGCTTCCATTTTTTAACTTCTACTTAACTAATCTTCTGTTCTATGATACCTCTTTGTGATCTTATTTTTTTATTGTGAAATTTTCCATAAGCAAATGACTGCAAACTAGGAGCCATAGTCGAGTCCCCAAATGATGTGGATATCCTACAGAAGGGCCTCACTGAGACAGATGCCTAGTGTCAGAGGCATGGCCTCAGGCTCAATGCCAAAAGGTGCATTGTTCATCCCCTTTGGTAAAAACTCTGTACCCATGAACTACAACATAAATGGCAGTCTACGTAACGCCAAATGTGTGATAAGAGACTTTGGGACAGTTGTCTCTCCTTTGATAATCAAATCGCCACAGTAGTCAGGAAATCCTTCTTGTATGCACACCACACCTCATCTAAAAGTTCATCAAAAGGAACAAAAGGTCATTGTTTCTCTACTCTGCTTAGACCCAGGTAGAGTGCAATGCAATGTACCTCACAAGACATCTGCAGCAGCTGCAAAGGCCACAGAAGTACCTCACAAAGAGGATTACTGGCCTCAAACAGATGCCCTACACTGACTGTCTCAAAAAACTCCAACTTTACTCTGCAGCATATCGCCTACTCCAAGGAGATCTCTGCCTAACATATAAAACTATGTTAAACCCAGAGCTGTTGGACATGCTACACCTTAAGAAATCCCAATCCCTCCAAACTACATGCTTTAGGGACCTAAACCTTGTCACCACAATAAACAGGACATGCTGGAGGGATAGATTCCTGTCCCAGAAACTTCCTATACTCTGGAACAAGCTACCCATCTATGTCAAGCAAAGTTCCTCATTAGCACTCTTCAAGAAAAATCTTGATGAGTGGATGGGAAATAGGAAATACATCCCGGGGATCACTTCTGTGTCTCAGTGGCACACAAAAATAACTTTCTTGGATGGCTTAAGCCAGGGAACCTTGTTGGCTAGGCATACTTAGGCCCTCGGGCCAATAGCCTAGTATCTACCTATGAACCTATGAACCTATATCTGGATGTCTTTGCCTGTATTTCTCATTGAATATTTTTGAGGCTGCCTCCTTTGTGTTCATTAATCTGGCTTTCTCTTTTGCATAAATATTGTGCATATCAGATCTCTCTTTCTTTCCCATGTCCACATTTCTTTTTTTTTATACCTTTCAAAAGTCTCTAGATTTTGTTCTTTAAATTTTTGCACTTCCTCAGTCAATTATTTTTTTAAATGGCCAAGGTTTCTTGATTTATATAGTGTTATTCATGGATCTGTTGTGATAATGAACACAAATTTGCATTTGAAGCTTCTGACAGGTTTTCTTTTTTCTTTCTTCTAATTTCTCTCAATCTTTTTATATATCTTCTGTCTTCAAATTCTGGGCTTCTTGCATAATAGTAATAGTACATGATTGATGGGAGGGTGGCCTAATGGTTAAGGTGTTTGCCTTACAAACACAAGGTGCAGGGTTTGAGTCTCACAAGGGATAATTGACTAGACTTATAGTGACTCACAAGGGCAGTTAGCCTAGTACTAACCTACGACTATGTATTTTGTATCCTCAATAGTCCACTCTGTCATCTGCATGGCTCTTTTTTGGCCTATCTGTTTTTGTGATGCTGGCGGACTGTTACTTCCTTCTACAACAGGGGGCCATCCTCACCCTGGGCCTGGCCTAACCCATTGTAGGAATGTGTCCATGTCTTGAGGATTCTATGCTGTCATTTTTTCTAGTCCTGGCACCAGTGCGCCTACCAGGATTGGGCACTTTTTATCCTGGGTCTTGTGCACCCAGCTATATATATATTTTTAACCTACTTCTGTCCATGATGTATGCTATATAAAATACAGTCTATATATCAGTGTCATCTTTGTGAGAGTTTGTGAACAAACAGGGTCCACCTCGTGAAGATACTCACCATTCTTGAGGATTAATTCAATTCCAGCACTACTACTCTCCTTTGCTTGCTGATTTATCATCTCTCCATCGGACTGCTTCTGCATAGGCTGTCTGATGATTCTCTAATACTTTCTGACAACCCCAAACATTTCCAGAGGTAGTCGTCTCTAAATTTCCTGTATATCTGAATAAGGTTCGGTGGTGATGTTTTTGTTCTGCTGCTTACTTCTGAGTGTGTGGCCACTCCGTGACTGGGTATTTTGATGTGTGTGTGTGAGTGTGTGTGTGTGTGTGTGTGTGTGTGTGTGTGTGTGTGTGTGTGTGTGTGTGTGTGTGTGTGTGTGTGTGTGTGTCTGTGTGTGTGTCTGTGTGTGTGTGTGTGTGGGTTTGTAGGTTTGTGTATATGGTCACTTGATGAGCAGTTTGTTATCACTGAGAAACTGATTAAGAGTCCATAGTGAAAGTGTCCTTGGATTCTGGTAATAACAGTATGTCATCCTGATGTTTAATAATGCTGTTGCCTTGTAAAATATATCATGAGATTGCTTTCTTGGTTTTGCTATTTTCAATAGAATTATTAGTGATATCACAATAAATCTGTGTGGAAAATATGCCTGATTGCAGATGACAATGAAATATGGCACAACTGGAATAACCATAAAGGGGAACAGCAAAAAATTCAATGAAAGAATGTTTCTGATGTAAGAATGCAATATAGCAACACACTCAGATCATTGTGCATCTTACAGGCTCATAGTTCATAGTCACAGACTATTATTACTGAGACAGTAATTATGAAGAAATCATCAGTCTAAAACAATCAAGATACCTCATGAATCGAGTGATATGCCTGATGTATTGATATCTAATCAACAAACCATAGCAGAAAATAAAAAGGAATGATAGAATAATACTTGTGCCTTGGATATAGGACTGAAAGCTGACGTTTCTTATGAAGACACTGGGTCGTGCAAACTGAAGTTAATAATTTTGTGATAGCACATTAGGAAAAGGGAAAGTTTAGTGATTATACATCAGGAAAATGATCTGATGCAAGGTATTATCAGAAAATTAAAAGATCTGAAGCAACGCAGGCAACTGACTATAAAAATCCATTTGCATGCTGTGTAAGGTCTGCCAAAACAGACATTTTTTGTTGATCTGCAGATCAGTGGCGAGATGTCTCCTGGCAATAGTTATGTCTCATTCTGTACCTTGAGGTATGATAGTTACATATCTGAAATGGTTCACATGAGAGTTATAAAAATAACTTGAAGATTCCATCAGAAGATGCACAATGTATGCTTCTGGGAAATGAGTCTGTGCTTTAGCTGAATGCATCAAAAAAATCATTAACTCAAACATTCACATACCTTACGGAGTTCAACAAGTTCAAAGTCAAGGAGTAGTATTTACAAAGTAAACAAGATCACATGCTCTCTTAATGAAAGCCAAGATGTTGGAACCTATGAAACTGAAACATTTAATTCACAGCTGATTTGAGCAGAGGAAATTGCAGTCACTAATGTGCTGTAACCTAGCTCAGCAATTTCATTTGTAGGCCTCCACAAATTTATAAACATGCTGCACATTATTAAAGTCATTCCCGGGGATTCAGTAAACTCTGCCTGGGCTTAGTGCGAAGCTACATGGAGTTTATGTTTTTGCACAATGAGCAGCAGTGCTAATCGCTTATGCATGCTGCGATTCATGCTTACACAGATAGGAACTGTGTAAAGCAGCATGAACACATTCAGACATGCAGACAAGTTTACCAACGGGCAAACTTGTTGTGTGAGATTGTGTGGACAGCCATAATGACCATCAGGGTTGAAATGAAGGCAATGACTGCAGTACAAACACATTATAGAAAATGTAGTCAGTGCAATGTACAGTACAGTACAGACATGTTTTGGCAGACTGAAATAAAGTTTTGGTGGTGATTATCAAGGGTACATAAAGTGCATTATAAATACGGTAGTCTAGTGAATTCTGTGCATTGAAAAGGACCACAGACATGAATGGTATGAAGAAAGGGGAAGAGGACAAGTGAAATATGATATTTTACACCAGATAAAGGCATGTCAATGTACGTACACCCTAAAGACAAGACAGTTGTAGCATGAAAAGTAATCACATATATACATAATACAGTACATACTGCTGTTTACACCTCCTGTGTGGGTATATTCATATCATCACATTTATTGTATATTATGCAACTGTCAGAAAAGGTCAAGTATCAATGGAGATGACTGGTTGTGTTGTAAGCACCCTGACATGATTACTGGAAAGGACATTTATCAAGGATGGTATATACAATAAGGGTTATGTGCATATTGTGAAGGTGTGCAAAATGAGTTGCTTGAATATGAATGTAATGTCAGCATAGGGCTCAACCAATCAGGACACATAGCAACAGGCTCATGGACAACAATAGACAGAAGCACACACCACTGTGGACAATATCAGAATAATACCACCATTAATCTGCGTTATTGACATAAAATATAATACATGTTGTGCATGATCACACTTGTACAACTGTAATGATTTATCAGTAATCTATAAGGAAAGTCAAGCACACCTTCCTCAAAAATGGCCACTTTTTGGTGGTGTTAAGAGGGACAATGTCACACATGTCATTTAAATTATGAGCAATCTTGGCTAGTTGAGAATTGTGCATGACACATATATGCCACAATCCACACTTGCAAGAATGTAACCCATGCCATCAATGTTGTCAATGAACTGTGTATTTACTGGGTGCATCACAGGTAGACATATCACACATACATCTTGTATAATACCTTGAAGGGAAGTCTGTGCTATCAACTCCTAATGGTTATGTATCACAAAGAATACTTATATATCAACAAAAATATATGTGGAAGCTCACTGTGGCAAAAGTGATACACTTCAGTAAATCACCAGTGAAAGATGTGTTGGGCGGTACATGCAAAAAGGCACATTTTACTCAATTATTGGTGTGATGAGGGCTGAGAACAATGGGACTATAATGTCCTTTAATGTAGATGGCCTGCCGATACCCAGGAGTTCTGCTACATACAAGGGATTTCTCACCACTGTGGTCACATGCTGGTTAAAGCTCCACTTACTATCTACCTCAGTACCAAAACAGGAACTGCAACAGTACTTGAAACAAAAAAACGCCAAGCAGATAACAAAGATAGTCCACTCGCCACCACAAGCAATGGTCCCAAAAACTGCAGTCCAATCCACTTGTAGTTGAAAACACTTTATTCGGATAAAACAGATGTAAACGCCTTACATTTACAGGCATTTACATCTGTTTTATCCGAATAAAGTGTTTTCAACTACAAGTGGATTGGACTGCAGTTTTTGGGACCATTGCTTGTGGTGGCGAGTGGACTATCTTCGTTATCTGCTTGGCGGTTTTTTGTTTCATCTACCTCAGTACCCAGGTCACATACCACTTGGTTTGCTCATATAGCAGTGCTGTCTATATTGAAATTAGCTTGTTTATTTGTTTTCAGAAAGAAACTAATAATGTTTTTTGTTCATCTAGCATTTCTCCATGGCTCTGGCAACTATCGTTTGTCTGTGTTAATAATTTCTGTGTATATCAATACCGTTCTTGGATTCAATGATTGTCCACAATTTGCAGCCATCCACAAATCTGCAAAGGATGAGTATGTTTTTCTTGACTTAGAAAACTTGAATACAGAACAGGAAAAGACCTACTACAGAACTCTGAAATACAGACCTGGTCACTGGACTCTAACTAGAGCTGGCTTCACACACTTCGACATTATGTGACTGTCTGTGATCCATCTGTCTACCCACTTGGTGACATAGGTGTTTATGCCCACTTGAGACAATTTCTCTGTAATACTTGAGGATTTGTGTCAGCCATTTTTAACAGACATGATGTAACCTTAACAAATCAAAAAGGGGGTTAGTATACAGTCAGGAGATTACCTGTGTCCTTTTTGATTAATGAATCATTGGTCTGCCTCACAGATGAGGAGAGTCAGGATTATATGTCTATAAGTCCCTGCATCAGGTGATGGTCACCCCCCCCAATACAGCTAGATGACTGTTACCGTACACCCTTCTGCAAGATCATAGGCTGTCTGGAGGATTGTGTTTAAGTAGGGATCCAACTGTGTCTACTAGGTCAGGTTTTAAGTCACAGTATAGGCAACTTGGGATGCTGTCAAGGCCCATTGATTCTGTATTTTTTAGCCTTACAGACTGCACAGATGAGCTGCTCTCCTGAGAAAATAAAATGAGTAATGTTTGCATGTATATTTTGGCTGATTGCCAGTGGGAACAGGAGGGTGAAGTGTGATAAAAACTGTCAGCTACCAGATTGTCTATTTTCTCTGGTTGAGTATGGCTGCTGGCATCCACAAACAACTCTGTGCTTAGTTGTGTATTCCCCTTAACGTTTCACATTTCACACTTATTTAAATAAATGATTTGAGACAACACCTCAAAATACAACCTTGGTTATGCATCACATGACACATAGTGGTACTGTTTACACAGTCATACAGCTCTACCAATGTCACATAAATGCATCAATTACACAACATATGCCTGTATGTTTTTCATTGGAAAGTTGTGTTTGAGCAGCCTGATACCATATAGGGACACATCACAAATGAGTTGGTTGTGGCTCATGCAGAAAAGTTGCTGACACAAATGCTGATAGTCACGCAATGGTGCTGCTGACCACCTCGTTAATCATTGGCAGTAGCAACAAAATTGTGCATACAATGAATTCCACAAGATTGCAAATGAATCAAAACACGTGATATTTTTGTGCACACCACAGCATTGCATTATAATATGTGGATGAAACAAGATTATGTGGCCATATAATCAGTATGAATATATACTGATGCATGTCACAGAACATTTAATGATGGTAGGGATACACATGCACACATGTTCTATACTGCAAGTGTCACTGTGATGGCTGAAGCAAAGCTGTGTAGTATGTTCACCTGCTCCACTACAAAAACACATGCCTTACTAAGCCAACAATATACATAGTATCATCTCATGTCAGTTCTCAGGAGGCATATTATCACAGCTGTTATGAAAGGAACATGTAATTAAATGTCAGCAGCAGCTATCAATACATCACCTCACATCACAGATTGTAATACTGTCTTGTAGGCCTACCATACATCCACACCTCAACACAGTACATGTCGATGACAGCAACATTGACATGGGAAATGTTCATAGGGTTATAAGACATTACTAAGGAAACAGCCAACATCACATAAAAATCTTAGCCATTATTATACCATTTAAAACCAACTCACTATATCTATATGATGGAAGATATTAAGGTTATGCACATATGTGTGTATTTGTCTGATTGCATTACATATTGCCTCTGTCCATATGTGACATGTGCACCACTCCATGGCAGAATTAGCAATCACACATCTAGTGGTCTGGAGATGGCTTGCAAACATTCATGGAAGGCTTTTGCTTCATGATGTGTGCATTCATCTTTGACATGAGGACATCCTCCACGCCTCTGCAGGAACGATGCCTTGTGGCCAGAGTTAAAAAGGTAATGTTGGATGCATGGGGCTACATTAAAGGTTCTCCTAACGGGTACTGAAATGAAAAGCAATTCAAGAGATAATACAATGACCGTAATGTACCACCAACCACAAACACACCAGTAGACTGGATCTGATTTGAACATTACGACTGTCTAGGTATAGAAGCTGAATTCCATACAATGTAACAATAGCACCACCACATATGTCTGACTTTACCACTGTCATGTTGCACTTTATGGAGTTTGATAACATCACTGTATGCTGTGAAGAACATGTTGGGAGTAGCATCTGGCATGGATGTGGAGTCATATCACCATGTAAAATTGTCTCAAAGAATTTATTTGAATGTATACACACTCAAGTTGCCTGCTATCAAATTAGAACCCCTAAATATCTAGTTACAGAAGCTGGAGAACTCAGCACAAGTTTGATGTGAATGCTGTCAGGGTGCATTTTATACAGGATGACATCATCAGTGTATGTTACAAGGAGGAGTGTCAGACATAGCTGTGGACTTACATGTGGTTCCAAAATTGTCACCAAACGTATTGTTGAATGCACACACACACACACACACACACACACACACACACACACACACACACACACACACACACACACCCGCACACATGCACACACGCACACAGGCACACACGCACACACACACACACACACACACACACACACACACACACACACACACACACACACACACACACACACACCAGCTGACTGCAGTGAGAACCCCTACCTGACTATCTAGGGAACGGATTACTTAATGCAAGTGCCACAGCAGAAGTTTGACATTCATAGTGTCAGACAACACTTTATAGCTGATGGCATCAGCAGTGTGTGGTGAGAAGAAGATAGTAGTAGGAGTGTCTCACATGGTGTTCAAAAATGGTCTCTAAAATGTGATTAACTGGACATAACCACACACACTCTCACCAGTTGACCACAGTGAGACTAGAACCTCTACTGTTGGGTAATATATAGTGGTTGACAACATCACTACATGTTTGGGTGAAGATGTTGGGATGCTTGTATGAAATGGTTGTGTAGGCATGTACAACTGTCAAAATGTTGTTCTCTATGGGACTGGATCAATGACAGTAGGATACACACCCATAGTCTTCTAACTACACACAAACATACACACCACTTGACTACAAAGATATTAGAAGCCCTGCTTAACTAATTACACAAGTTAAAGAACTCAGCATTTAATGTAAGCACCACGGCACAAGTCTGAATTTTAAACTGCTGGTGGGCAATTTATAGTGGATGACATCACTGTATGTTTGGGAGAAGATGTTGGGAGGCTTGCATGAAATGACTGTGTAGGCATGTACAACTTTCAAATTATTTGTTGTGCATGGGACTGGATTGATAACAGTAGGATACAGAGTCATGATCTTCTGACTATGCACATACACTTACACATACATACAGACACACACACACATAATGTGGCTGTTGCATTAAGTTAACCCATGTGTAACTATTTTGGTCCCATCTGCAGAACACAGCAGTTAACAACTGCACTATCCCTGAAGTATGCTTTTACCTTGTCATACTGGTCTTTATAAATGATGACATCATCATTATATGATGTGAGCAATATATACCTTGTTATGACAGTGGTGTACAAAGTGTGGAATTTTCATTTTCTGTTGTGGTTCCAGTATGCACTTATACTTTTCTCAAACTAGATGCAATAAGCTGTCAGAAATGCATGTTGCAGATGTGAGACATATGGACCTGTTTCTCAATATATTGTTTACATTACACACTTATAGCCACACACACACACATACACATTTTGTGATCAGCATGGATGCAACTGAGTATGTATGTGTGTTCATATTTGTGATGAATTGATATCCACATTAAGACATGTATAAGACAATCAGAATGTGCATTGTCAGTATAAAGCTTTAGATGATGTAACAATGAAGTTGTGTTATTTATTTTTGTAGTGTAGTTGATTTTGGGAACTACTACTAACATATCAATTTTCAAGTGCATGGATGCAGGGCACACATGAGTCTGCTGAGTAAATATGTGTTCAGTCACTAACAAGTGCCCTCCCTTTAGTTGTGTTTTTACATGAATTATTATGGGATGAATAGTAACTGAGCAGTAAACACAGTAATACATGCCAAGCAGCTCTTTACATAGCGCATCTCCGATAAACTGTTTTGTGCAATTAATGACAAATTGATTGCACATGCAAGATTCAAATTTAATGACTACCCCCTGGACTCATTAAAGTCCATGGAGGAAAAGTGCTATTCCTGCATGGAGCGGATTGTGGCTGTGTAGAACAGCAGCATGCCTTGCATATTAATTAAGGCATGCTGTTGTATTCTCTACACGGACACGAGTTGTGTATGAGTGCAGGGGGCGTGTCCAAGCATTGCTCGCACAGTACACATGCCTCCTGCACGCACTCTAGAATTGCTGTAGGCAATTCTAATGCAATGAACAGTGTCCGCAGACACTTATCACAAGATAACACTGTCCGCAGGAAAAATACAGAAGCACAGTCCCCGACAACATAGGTCTCAACTGGCCAGATGTTCGCAGAATGTCCAGAGTTTACCCTTACATTTTTGGTCTTTCCCTCATAAAATTTCCTTTTGTCTGGCAAATCATTGTGATGATCTAAGGATTGAAGTCACTAAATAGCGACATACATTTGAGTTGCATAACTTATATCCGAGGTGCCAGAGTGTTTATTAAACTGTGCTTTTATTGGTTTATACTCACCTGAGTCATTTTTTTTTTATTTTGCTCTTTCTGTAGTCTTGCAGTATCCTTCAAAAATGTCTGCTAACACAAATTGATTTATTCTAGCAGCTTCCTAAGTTTATAAGCGTAATGGTAAATGTTTTTTTTTCCATCCCCAATAAAGTTTAAGCGTAGCTGAGCAGGTGTGCATGTCACGCAGCTATGCATAGCATAGCTTAAAGATTCGAAGGTGCTAAATAGAACTATAGAGCCAAAATAGTCAAAATGAAATAGTGTAGTGGTTAGAACTTTCATTTAGTATGCAGTCATTCATGGTTTGAGCCCCAATGCAAAGCATTCATTTTTATTTGTGAAAACAGCACTAAAAGTATATTTTCCTAGAAATAGGTAATGAATAATATATATTTGTTAACTAGGATAGTGTAGCCAGTCCAAATGTGATGTGTCAGTGTAGTACAGATGCAAAACCCCCATGTAAACACAAGTGTCCCATACAGTATAGCCACAAAAGAATGTAATGAAAGCACATAATAATAATAATAATAATAATAATAATAATAATAATAATAATAATAAATAATAATACTGATAATAATGATAATAATGATAGTCCATAAAATGAAAGCTGAATAATGCTAAATTGTGCTCAGCTGTGCTTAGCAGGAGTAAGCATTGCTTAAATTTCTATGCTTAGCAATAATTAGCATAGTTAAGCGATTTGCGCACTGGTAGGCAGTGCTTAGCATCTACCCCTTTAAGCAATGCTTATTTTTTCTAAGCAGGTTTGCCCGTCGCTTAGCTTAGCTCAGCATATTCAAAACCATTCAATCACAGCAAAGGGTGGGAAATCAGCCCTATTTAAACCTCACAGGCAGGAATACAGCTCATAACCAGTTGTAGCTCCACACTGCAGGCACTATGGCTGGTGTTGGTGAAGTTGTGCACTTTGGGGCAGTGCTGGGGCATTCAGGAGTCCAGGGTCATGGTTGGACTCCTAGTAGAAAACCATGATGGGAGACTGCTGCAGGACCAGTACCAGAACTCCCAATACAAAGTGGAGGCCTGCAACCATCTTGCAAGTGACCTCACCAGTGCCATTTGCATCCCTTGGACTGGTGAGCAGGTCCAACACCACTTTGTCAACTTGAACCATAGGAAGAGGGAGCTCTTGGACAGGTGGGTCCAAGATGCATAGGCGGGGAATGTCCCAGCTGTGTGTAAGTATCAGTATCAATAAGTGTTTTCCAAAGTCCAGCCTGTGTATGTGATGGATAGATATGCATAAATGTTTCTCTATCTCCTGTACAGCTGCAGATTAGAGGGCTGCGATCATGGACACTCATGCCAGCAGGCTGCTAAGCTTGGTCGAGAGGCTGGTGAATACAAATCTAGCTTGTAGTATTCATGGCAAATAAATAGAAAGGAGTAGAATGTCATCTATCAATATTTAAAAATGGGTATGGTTTGTACTGAATAAATGAGACATTAACAGGGTAATAGTGATGTACAGGACATATATATCAATAAAAATGTCAGTACCTGTCAATAAAGGACAAAATCCCAGACTGGGCATGTTTACGTTGGTATGTGGTGGTATGAGGTGAAATGTGTACAGTATTTGCACAGCAATTATGGCTCTGAAAGCATTAAATAATCAAGGCTCATCTGTCAAAGATTGTGGAGTTGTAAAACAGGAGATTAACTATATGAAATGTTCCATGCACCAAGATCTGATACCTGAATATTAATGTTGGGCTAACCAGTGTTTTCCAGACTGTGCTATGTCAAAGTATGAATACACAGTATAAGAAGTATCTGCCATGCAGGGAAGTCAGAATCACAAGGTCAGATTATACAACCAAGAGAATAACAGTCAAATGTGAGACAGCAATTTCTCAATAGCTCATTCTGATGAAACACAAACTTTGTTCTATTTTATGCACAAACAAGCACATTTCACATCCCAGGAGTAGTAGTAAGCTGGGTGCATATTTTCACTCAGGAATATGTGAATATGTGTAGAAACAGTCAGGTAGTGTTAACAGAAATTTCCTCCACAGGTCTTCCAGGTAAGAAAAGTTATAAAGTAGCTGTAAGAAGACTGTAAATTATACACTGTGTACAACACCCACTGTCCAACCCAAAGGATGCAAATGACAGCAAGATAACTACATACACCAAGTAGTCTCCTCCAAGAAATGTCCCTCAAGTGTCATGCTGTCACAGCTAGTGGTCACTGCCACCCGTACTCAGAGTGACCGATATAAATCATGGCAGAGTACGGCAATAGCGCACACACACACACACACACACACACACACACACACACACACACACACACACACACACACACACACACACACACACACACACACAGTATAAGTGCACATATGTAACCCTGACAATGTGAATATGGGTAGAAAAAGTCAAGTAGTGTTAACAGAACTTTCCTTCACAGGTCTGCCAGGTAAGAAAAGGTAGAAAGTAGCCATAAGAAAGCTGTAATTATACACTGTGTTCAAACATACCACTGCCCATCACAAGGCCACAGGGTGATGTAAAGTGAGGTAATACCTAGAGAGTAATGATTAGAGCAATGAACATTAAAATTGTGAGCAATTGAGGCCTATATAGTTGTTAACTGATCTCTCTCTCTCTCTCTCCCACACCCTATCTGCACCAATAATCTAAACACATAAATCAATGGGTATGTTTTTAACCAAACCTACTGTTAGGACATGTGTCTTAGTGTTCTACAAATATTTAAATGTTTGACTATTAATGTTCCCTGTTCAAATACTATCATTGGTGGCATGTTGCTATCACTGTAACATGCATGCCATTATAATGCCCAATGTGGTTCCATATATGCATATGTTCTGTTTGCTATGGAACTGTTCCAAATCTGGTGTTTTGGGTTAATGGGAATCCCTATGCATGCTGTTATAACTAATCCTGGAATGTGTTTTTTATGACTAACCAACATATGTTATAAAACAGCAACACCATAGTATGTCTGGGAAGGCCAATCCCATTGGATCTACATATCCTGCCTCAACTGGCCATGGCACCAGGCCCCAGCATGTCTGGGACCCAACCCAAGACCTTCTTGTCTGCTAGTCCTGCACCACCTTTGGGTGGAACCACTTCAAGGGATGGGGCCAGTCCCCCCCCAGGAGCGGGCACAGAGAGGACACTGTCATCCATTGTCAGGTCTGGGAATTGGTGCATAGCAAGCTTTGAAAGGAGTTCAGAGATCTGCTATGCCAGCTTGAGGGCCACAATGTGCATTTGGAGGGTCAGCCTTGTCCTCCTGCTCATCCCCCAGCACAGCCACCTTTGGAGCCATGAATGTGCAGTGGTGACTGCCAATGGGTGGGGACCTCAGTCCCACCGTATCCATTTGGGGTCTCATGGTCATCTGATTCCCAACCACCATCCTCATCCAAGGTATTTACCCCCACTTGTATCACATACTGCCCCTGTCTGCTGTCTTGTCTGTCTTCCTCACCAAACTACCTCCCTAAGTATATCTACTATCCTCCCCCAACATCCCATGATCACCCTATAAAAATGGCAATCTGTTCCTACAAAAAATGTCACCCCATACATAGCTGTCCATTTCAAACACTTGTCCACTGGACACATGTAATTGGCTTAACAACACATTACTGTTGTCCACAACCCTCTCTCAGGGGTTTGAGTGTCCAGATTTACCTCCAGATTTTGTATAATTGCAAATATGTTGCTGTAGAAGAAATGGACAGCTGTGGAACTTCCCTACACCCATCCTGCACATCCCTAGCTATCTTTCATATTGTTTCTCCCTCTGCATGCCCCCTTTTTCACCACTTTCCTATCACCCCTTTTTCTTTCCTTTTAAAGAAATTAGTGAGGGGGTAAGCGGGAGTAAGCATGTTTGTGCAGTGCTAAGCGAAATTAACTCAGATTAAGCACTTCTAGTGTTAAATGTGTGTCAGCATAGTTCACCGTAACTTAGCATCGCTTACTGCCACATAAACCTGTGCAAACCTGCTTACAACTGCTTAAAAGTGCCTTTGTATCCAACAGCCCTTGTTCTACCCAGCAGCAAAATAATCAGCCCTTCTGTGTTTTGAACACAGGTCCCTGCACACCACAGCCACAGCAATTTACCACTAAGCCATATGAGCTGCAGAACTTTTCAATGCTTTTTCAAAGATATCATTCAGTAGAGTCATTCAATAGTAGAGAAAAGATTCTGTAGAATTAGAATTAGTCAAGCTTTGTATATATCTATATACACACACATGCATATATATATATATATATATATATATATATATATATATATATATATATATATATAAGTAAATAAATACATACCGATATGTAAATATATTTATATATACATAAAAATATATATATATATATATATATATATATATATATATATATATATATATAAAATATATAAAGGTACACACACACACACACACACACACACACACACACACACACACATATATATATATATATATATATATATATATATAAAGATATACATATATATATATATATATATATATATATACACACACACACACACACACACACACACACACACACGGACACATACTAACATACACACACACACACATATGTATATATATATATATATATATATATATATATATATATGTGTGTGTGTGTGTGTGTGTGTGTGTGTATAAATAAATATATATAATAGCTACAAACACATGCAATCTAAGGGTCATGCTGCTGAACACTAGAAGTCTAAATCTCAAAATGCACTCACTCGAAGCACTCCTTAAAATGGAGAACATTGACATTTGTGCTGTAACAGAGATCTGCTTAGAGCCACCCCTCTACTACCAGCCTATAACGCATTCCACATCTTTTGGCCCCAGAACTTGGACTGAAGCTCCATAAAGGATGCATACACCTCCAGAGTGCTAGACCAACATAATGCATCATAGATACTGCAAGTGTAGATAACGGGTAATACAGTGTTTCAGGTTGTAGCCTACTATAGGTCCCCAACCATGTCTCAAGATTCACACTCCATGTTCCTAATCACCCTGAAGAATACCAGTGTCCAACCTAACACTCTCATACTGGTTGACTTCAACTACCCTACCATTAACTGGGAAAGCTACTCATGTATCAATGCACTTGCACAACGTTTCCTGGAATTCATTAATTTCAATGGCCTGGACCAGCTCATTTCTACACCCACTACTAGTAGCAACAACATTGACCTGGCCATTACTAACATGAGCGACTGTTGCTGTACATCAATAGTCAACTCCTCCCTTGTTAGCTCTGACCACAAAGTAATCACCTTGGAAATCCATATCCCTCCTACCCCCTGCAAAGGTAACCACCATGAAAAGCCTTTCCAAAGCTAACTTTGGCCAACTAAAAACAGAGGTGGCTAACCTCACAGCAGCCATGCAAATAAAGACTAGTTACATGACTGCTGAATCAAACACCAATGCACTATGAACACGTACACAAATGCATGGATTTCGCCATACCCAATAGAACCAAAACGCTCTCCTCCAAAAAAAAGAAGCCAATCTGGTGGTCCCCTGCCATAATGAAACTCTACTATAGAATGAGGAAACTGATATGGAATAAGGTGAAGTCCCAAGACTGGAAAAACTCCTTTATCATCCTCAACAAAAAGTTGAGATCCCTCATCAAATTCTCTAAAGCTAGCTGTGAATACAGATTTGCAGCACATAGTAAAGACAACCACAAGGCCTCCTATACTTATGTAAAGAATCTCCATGGCAATACCAAGATTTGCTCTGAGCTACTGCACAATGGTGCCTCCTATACTGAGCCAACAGATATTGCCAATATACTAGCCAACAGATTCAGCATCAACTTTACCCCCCCAAAGGACCAATCTCAATACCAGTACACTGCCAGACACCCAGTATTACTGCTGTGCAGGTTAAAATACCACTGTTCAAGGCCAATAATACAGCTTCTATGGGACCTGACAATATCCCTGGCTGTGTTCTTCATGAACTATAGAGTGAACTGGCACCTGATCTATGTGCCCTGTTCAATCACAGATTCACCTCAGGCTTTGTTCCTACCGAATTGTGCACTGCTACAGTCACCTCTTTCCACAAAGGCGGAGTGACTACAGACTCTGGGAACTATTGCCCCATTAGCCTGAGAAGTCTGTTATGCAAAGTTATGGAATGCATCATCATGGACCTAATAAATAGGCATATGGGAATCTCCAGAATCAGGATCCCACACAGTTTGGTTTTGTGAAGAGTAAGTGATGCCTGCTCAATCAACCTGGTCAACCTCTTTGAGTCAGTCACCCGAGCTGTGGATGAAGGCAAGGTGGTTCATACAGCCTACCTTGATCTGGTCAAAGCCTTTGATAGCATTCTCCACTCAGGAATCATGCAATAACTCAGTAAGCCAACCCCTATATCACTAGGTGAGTTGCGAACTGGCTCACAGATAGAACTCACAGTGTGAAAATAGCTGGCTTCAAGTCAGACTGCTAACCAGTCTTGAATGGAGTCCCACAGGCTTCAGTCCTGGAACCTCTTCTGTTTGGTATCTACTTCTCTGAACTCCATGCCAACATGAAGGGACAAAGTTCACAGACAATTGCAAGTTCGGAGCTAATATTAACTACCCGAGTGATGTTGGCATCCTACAGAAAGGCCTCACTGAGACCAACAACTGGTGTCAGAGCCATGGCCTTAAGGTCAATGTCAAAAAATATATTTTCATCCCCTTTGGGAAAAACCCTGTTCCCATGAATTACCACATCGATGGTAGTCCTCTGAACACAGAAGGTGTTATAAGAGATTTGGGAACACAAGTTGACAGCAACCTCTCTTTGGACCACCACATTGCCACTGTGGTCAGAAAGTCCTTCTATGTGGCACATCTCATTACTAATGCTTTTTCATCCAGGAAGGAAGAGGTCATTGTCCCCCTGTACTCTTCTTGACAGAGTGACACAGTTTGTTTCAGCATACATATTCTGATGGATGAGAGGTCTGAAAATGAAATGTATGTCATCGTTTACTGACATAAATCATCATATCTTCACAGTGATTACTAAAGAGAAATGAGAATAATCTGTAAAACAGACCAGAAATATGACCAATAAACCTGTACATCCTGAAACAATCCAGCCAGTTGAGAGGTATTCTCAGAACCCCTTACTGCAATGAATCTGAACCAAGGCTGACAAAGCGGTGGGTGGAAGCCAGTGGGGATATATCTGAAATACTGGCATAGATAAGTTGTGAAATAGCACAAGTAACTGAAATAGCAGATCTGCTATGGGTAATTACACATGTGTTTGCAAATATATCATGCACTACAGGGATGCAATAGCACTGAAAAACAGACACCAGTGTGAAACTGCATACCCACAACCAATATCACCACAGTCACAGTCACATATGGATAAGTCAAGTGAACAGTAAAGCATACAGACTGTGTGAAGAAATATATCATTGTTTGCCACTCACAGACTAGCCCTACATATACTGGCCCAATTCTCAGTGTAGTCTGAATCCTGACCATGGTACAGGACATGTCTCATTCTGCCCCCACAAATACATACAGCCAATAGACCAGAAGAAACAGGAGCAGCATGCGCAGTCAGATAAAAAAAGAGCCATAAGACTTACATCTACCCCCTCCATACACAGCCCAAATAACACATACGCATGACATAACATAACATGTACACAATCCTGAGTCTGTTAACAATCAAAGATACAAACAGCAGGTAACAACCACCAAAGAAAACCCAACACAGACCACAAAATCAAAAGCAAAAAACAGGTAATCTACCACAGATAAATGAACAATGAAACTAAAACTTTATTTCCACAAGCAAAACATCAGGAACTGGATAAGCACTTTCGGCAATTATGCCTTCTTCGAAGTTTCATCGTTCGTTTATCTGTGGTGGACTAACCGCTTTTTGCTTTGGATTTTGCAGTCTGTTAACAATGGCCAGACATACACAGACCTCAGAATATACAGGCTCAGGACTCATATCTATGGCCTCCTCCCTGACATGTCTGTGGGTCTACTACAGCACTGGGATGGTAGCAGGAATGAAGGCAAGCAATAATGATACTAAATATGTCTGAGCCTCATAGTGCATGACATCTGGACAAAGCCTGACATCATTTGGGGACAGAAGCTCAAACACAGGGGTAGGCTGGACATATTGCTGTCATAAATTGAGGCAGTTATAATGTTACTGGGTTTGTTGTAACATATCCTTTATGAGGAATATGAAGTCAGTAATACCAATGGGTGTGAGTATTTACTGACTGCATTCCATAGAGTCCCCCACTAATTTTCCAAGGACAACAGCTGTCTGGGAAACAGACAAAACATAATAGGCAAATCTGGCCAGTCTGTGGACAGCATTCCAGTGGAGACGTATGTCAGAGACATATCACTGCCAGACGTGTAGTCACTCACTAAATGGATGTTCACACAAACCCTGTCAGTCTATCAACCCACCATGTGTATAACAGCACTAATGACATAGAATCTGTTCACAATTCTAGGGACATGTTCTCCATGTTTTTGGGTTGTCTCCAAATGTCCTGTTCTGTGAAGTATTCCCACCTACTGTCTGTGAATCTGTAGCCCACCACCTCTGTAATATCCCTCACACAGGCAAGGAAAAGGGGCAAGGCACACATGAAGGATGTCCCATATGTTGGAACTAGTGGCAGTGTCTAGGCCCACAGCACAATACTATGTGGGCACCTACATAGTTGTATGGCCTTAGCAATACCTGACATCTGCACATCTGCAAAGAGGACAGACAAAAAGTAGATAGCAAACAGGTCATGCATTAGGATGAATGTTTTGAAGGATAGAAGTCTGAAACTGAAATGTATGTCATTACTACATGACAGCAGTCCTCAATGACATGGCCAAAAAGCATAGTACTCTACAGTTAATTTAACAGTATCATATTAATATCTAATAGGAGAAACATAAAAATCTACAGCTCAAACACCAAGAACAAGATAGTGTAGTACTCAGAGTCCCAGCTTTGCATGCAGGGGTGCAGGTTCAAGTACTACAATTTGCAATCTACTACAGAGTCCCAGCTTTGCATGCAAGGGTGCAGGTTCAAGTACTACAATCTACTTTTACATGGAAAAGCACTGTTAGAAGTACTAATTTAATAATACAATGTGTGTTAAATTATTTTTGTCAACCAGTGTGCTGCAGCTGGTGTAATATGCAAGTGTGAGTGCATATAACATGTGATACTACCTATGAATTAAAAAAAAAAAAAAAAAAAAAAAACATGTGATACTACTCATGTATACCCAAGTGTCCCATACAGTACAGTCACACCCCTTGCTACTGTAATGACAGCACAAAAAAGCATGTTATGTACAGGAAATTGAATACACTTATTAAATGATATCATTAGTCTGCTATTTTATACAACTAGAATGTGAGCAATGGTTAACAGGGCTGAGCTATGCTTAGCAAGTTTAAGCATTGCTTCAATGTGACTGCTAAGCAGATTTGCACACTGGTAAGCATCGCTAAGCGAAGCCTACATGGTGTAAATGCATATTTATTTAATTGTGTATTAGCATCACTTATCATCATGCAAACCCACTTAAAGCCACTCAAAACTGCCTTAATCACTCTGTATCCAACAGCCCTTGTTCTGCCTAGCAACAAAGCAAACAGCACTTGCAGGATTTGAACCCAGGCCCCTGCACACCATAGTACTAGCAGTTTACTACTAAGCTACCAGAGCTGTAGAGCTTTTGGATGTTTTTTCAAACATACCATGCATTACAGCCAGTTTACAATAGGGAAGAAACTGTGCAATCAGAAAGGATTGGTATCTACAAATACATACATGAAAAGAAACATATACATATATATATATATATATATATATATATATATATATATATATATATATATATATATATATATATATATATATATATATATATATATATAGAGAGAGAGAGAGAGAGAAAGAGATATGTTTGGCGATACATATATGTGCATAACAATATATAAATTATTACCAATAAATACTGAGTTATATATATATATATGTGTGTGTGTGTGTGTGTGTGTGTGTGTGTGTGTGTGTGTGTGTGTGTGTGTGTGTGTGTGTGTATAAAATATATACACACACATATATATGTGCATATATATATATATATATATATATATATATATATATATATATATATATATATATATATGTATGCATACGTCTCAAAATGCCCATACAAACATATGCTGATGATAGATCACCCATAACTGGAACAGCATGCACTGTTGAATACAAAAGGACCATGACACTCACATCTGCCCCCCCCCCACAGTCCAAATAATAAGCAAACAGTACACTGCTACAAAATCATGATAGGCCATACACAATGGCCAGACATACAATGACCTCTTAGCAAAACGACTAAAATGACTGAAGATAGTAAAGAGAAGTACATCCAGCCAGTAATTCATACAAGTTTATTATACTCTGATGTCTTGGCCAAAGCATTCAAAGAGTAAAACATTACAACAAATACTTGCCTTAAATACAAGAAGCAATTAACACTTAATTGCATTTAAATATACAGCCTCTAATTACACTCTTCATTTAACCCCCTAGGGGATAAGGTATCATATTTACAAATATAAATTAATTCTGGACATAACAATTGTTCTTTTATGACTGTTTGATAAAACTGAGAAACAGACTTTTTCCAAAACAGTACCTTGTAACCCACTACTGTCCCCATGGTGAGATTTATTAAAATGTACAGCTACAGAACTGTCTTCTTTCTTATCAGTAATATGTCTTACATGTTCTAACAGGTTAGTTTTAAAACACTTGTTACTCAACCCCACATAAAACATATTACAAGGGCATCTAAGAGCATTCTCTATACACTGACCTCTTGAATGTGCAGAGTTCCACATGTTTTCTAGCCTTTCCCCTCAACAGGAATGACAGCTCTAAATAATGATAGACCATACTTATCAACTTCCTACTGTATAACATCTGGACAAAGCCTGACGTAATTGGGGTACAGAGACCCAGAAACATAGCTATACTTGAAATATTGCTGTTATACACTGAGAAAGTTGCTGGTGTTACACAGTTTGTTGTAAAATATCTTTTCTGAGGGATATAAAGTCAGAAACACAAATGGATGTTAGCATTTACTGACTGCAATCACCAGAGTATACTACTGATTTCCCAAGGACAACACCTAATGCAGACACAGAACTTTGTCAGACTGAAACCCATGCAGAAGTAGCATGTTCAGATAAACCCTGTTAAACTAGCAGTATTCAAACCATACAGCAGCAATACTCACATTCTTCCCATAAATCTTGAACCTTCTTCACCATTTAGTTGGCTTCTCTTCATAAGTCTTGTTGTAAGAGGTATTAGCTCACACACATCCAGGATGTCTTCATCACCGGTAAGGGAAAGGGCCAATGCCCACATGGTGTACTCAATTATAGGTGTGTGTTGCCATGACATTGGCTATTGGAATAACTACACAGCTGCTCTGCATGCATTTAGCAACTGGGGAACACCAACTGGTGCACAGGCCATCACATGGTCATGAGCATTACCTACAAAAGACAAGCTGCCATCTATTCAAGCCACCTCTGTCATAGACAGTGATTTCCATAAAAACAAAATAACTCAGAAGATATATCTAACAAAATCCGCTTAAAAAAAGGTATGTGAAACAAGTAAGCATGTAACTGAATGCAATAGGTGGTTTGTAATAATGGAAAATAGGAGTTTGAAAGAATATGTTTCAACAAGTCTTGCTGTACTGATGTACAGTTGAAGAGCTCCAATGGCCATAGCGTGTGGCTCTATCTGCAGTGACATAGATCACAATTCAGGCCCCTGACTTACCCCAAGAAAGGACAGCTGGCATTTGGCAACTACTGGAGTGTCTGTCAAATACCACTGACTGTGCCACTGCTAGGCCAGCTACTGGGATGTTGTAATATCTATAGGTTACCTGTGCAATATAACTATGATACATATTTTGTCTAGTAAATATAAAAGAACTATACAGAGCATGTGCAGATTAAAGTACTGTTGCAGAAGTGTGTGTTGAAATGCATGTGATATAGTGAGTTCATACCATTCAGCTGTACACTCTTATAAGTTTGTGTGCCTGATATCTGTAGTCACTTACATAGAGTTGTTTTATGTTAGTCAAATCATTATCAAGTCTGTTAACAATGACACTGTAGCATAATAGCCTAGATATGAATGTGGGACATCCTCCAGGTTAGCAATGTGATAGCAAAGCCTACTGTGCAATCAGCTTACTTATCTATGTATGCAAATAAGTTGTGCATGTTCTACTTGTGTGTAATATCAGTGTCAGTGCATACAACAGACATAAATGTTTACAGGTACTGGTTGTTGCATTGCCATGACAATGATATGGGTAGTACAATAGGCATGATAATCAAGTTGTAATCGGAGAAGCGTGCAACTGCGTTATGACTCTCTGTCCATGCCTACCACAAATAGTTATCTGAACACTTACATACAGTGAATATGAAGACTGTACACACCCCTGCTGAAATGCCAGGTGTGTGTACTGTACATAAATGAAACCACAGAAAATATTTCCAAAATGTTTCCTACCTTGAATGTGACCCATAACCTGTACAATTCTATTGACAAACAAACAAATCTGTTAGGGGAGAAAATATAAAACATAAAAAACTTACTATTAACTGGTTGCATACATGTGCACACACATAAACCACTACTTGGCGGATGCACCTCCTGCAGTAATCACAGCATTCTCTTTTTGGTTGCACACATGCCATCAATTAACAAGACTCTG
Organism: Protopterus annectens; assembly: GCF_019279795.1. Classification (NCBI taxonomy): domain Eukaryota; kingdom Metazoa; phylum Chordata; order Ceratodontiformes; family Protopteridae; genus Protopterus; species Protopterus annectens. The sequence goes on along the minus strand of NC_056740.1, from coordinate 319,876,112 downwards.
ATTAACCCCAAATAATGCTCAACTGTCCTAGTAGGATATATTTGACATTTACCAGTTGCCTGCTACAGCAATAGACATGTTTGGCAGAGAGCTTACAAAGCATTGAAGGGATCTCATTGTGGAACGGTATTAGTTAGAAGAAGAGAAAAAGTGTCCACAACATTGGATATACCATGGAATATAGTGCAGGCAGTCATCAGACAGTGGAGAAGACATGGGACAACAGTGACACTGCAAACACCTGGACGTCCATCCAAAATGGATGACATGACAAGATAACAGCTGGGCATGGAGACTGCCAGGGGACCTACAGCAACACAAAATGAGCTGCCGCAATTCCTGCCAAGTGCTGGGTGTGCACTACATGTGATAACAATCTTCTGTTTTCTGCATATGTCTATCTTATGGGGTAGTGTTGCTAGATGGAAGCCTTTTCCTACACAGAGAAATGTCCAGGGCTGGACAAACATTCCCAAACAGTGCATCAAGTCTCCAAAAAACATTTTGGACAATCTGTCATGGTCTGATGATACCAAGGTCGAACCTGTGGCCCACAATTCCAAGAAGTATGTTTGGCCCAACACAACACTTTGCATTACCAAAAGAACACCACCCCCCTGGTGAAGCATGGTGGTGGTGGTAGTATCATGCTGTGGGGTTGCTTTTCAAAAGTTGGAACTGGGCCTCTACTCAAGATAAAGGGAATTATGAACAGTTGCAAATACCAACCATTTTTGTCCCCAAACCTTCAGTCATCTGCTAGAAAGATGAAGAAGGATTTTATCTGTCAACATGACAATGACCCCAAGCATACATCCAAATCCACAAAGGAATGGCTTCACCAGATGGAAATTACAGTTTGGGAATGTGCCAGCCAGTGGCAAGACCTACATCTGATAGAAAGTCTGTGGGTTGCCCTGAATAGGGCTGTGCACAATAGATGCCCTCACAAATTGACATATTTGTAGCACTGTTGCAAGGAAGACTGAGCAACTATTACCAAGTAAAGATGTGCCATGATGACAGACTCTGACCTAAGATGACTGAATGCTGTCATTATCTCAATGTGCGCTTCCACAAAGTATCTGTTTAAGGATGTGCACAGTCATGCAACCAGCTTATTGTATTGATTTCAATTTGCATGTTTTCCCCCAACAGATTGTTAGGTTTTCAATGGAATTGTACAGGCTATAGGTCACATTAAAGGTGGGAATTGTTTTGAAATGAGTTATTGTGGTGTCAAGTTACAATAGCACAAAGACCAGGCATGGTAACAGGGGTGTGTACACTTATATATCCGCTGTAACTGTATGGACTCAGCAATACCTTACCTGTAAAACCAGCCTCCACCAAGGTAGAGTAATCCCCTTTGGTGGACGTCAGCAATACACAAGCCATGTAATAGGTTGCTATATTGCTGTACAGGGCCACATAGGTGCAGACAACAACTTGGAAGCATGTCCACCTCTAACTGAACAAGCATGTAAGGTCACAGATGACTTCATGTAAGGGCAACTATGAGTACAAATCACACATATCCACACTGCCAATGCCAGTCACAAGGGTGTCTCCACATATGTTGTCAGTCTCAGAGGCAACAACACAATTCATCTTGTACTGGTGTTAAATCACACCCCATACACACATGCCATGGCTATAGGCAATCTGCGTCAGACAGATTAGGTGTGAACATCACCCCCCTGTCCCCCCATCCCTATAGGGAGATATGCACATCAACCACAACCCTCCCCTCATCAGTGGTGAGCAGGTACATATTGCCTACTGAAAGGCAACAACAACAAGTCTCCATGGGGCCTGATAACATCCCTGTCTGCATCTTACATGAACTCGGGCAAGTGCTCACAATTCCATCACATACAATAGTCAACACATCCTCGGCAACATCCACACCCCATCCACATGGAAGATGGCTACTGTCATCCCTCTACACAGAAATAAATGGGGAATAGAGGTTTATGCAATTAACTGTCCATCATTGGGGGAGTATGACACATCGGGGCCAGGAGTGAAATGCATGCAAATATTGCTCTGATAGATTACAGGGGTATGGAGTAGTTGTGAGTGCTGGCAACAAATATCCACTGTTGATGTGCAATTTCTACCCACACTGTTGACAACTGTATGAGATGCTATGATGTGTTTCACTGTTTATGTCTTCCAGGAGGGATGCAGCATGCCAGAAATCCACCCTACAACATAGCAAAAACATCTGTAATAATTGACGTTATCGTCAAGCATTATGACATCATGTTTAGCCGTGATCAGGAACATCTACGGGAGTGGACTGCCCTGTGGAATGACTAGTCCACAGGGTAAATGATGTCGGCCTGCACACAAGAACCTATGAGCAGGTCCTGCATCGTGCTACCAGCCTCATACATAATGCCCGGCGAAGGGCTGCTGCCCTAGCCAGAGAAGTGACAGCCACAGGTGGGGGCGCAGTCATGCAGGCCCCACTGACACCCACTGAACAGCTCCTCACCAACCTTGGTGCACACACTCGAGGCACACAACATCTTTCTGAATCCAGCATTGTAAATGTGGGTGCCCCCCACACAATGGATGAGGAGTGTGCAGGTAAGGCCCTAATGCACATTAGTAGAGTACTTTAGCATGCATACTTTTATCTGTACAGTATCTACATGCATATGTCAGATAAGATAGTACTTGTGGACAGGGTTTGGTAATGCATATAAGTGCACATCTATGGTGATGGGTAGATAATTTCATAGTACTGGGGTTTGTATTTGTAGAGTATCTACATGCATATGTCAGACAAGATAGTAGTTGTGGACAGAGTTTGGTAATGCACATAAGTGCACATCTATGGTGCTGGGCAGCATATGTCATAGTATTTGGGGTTGTACTGTTAATGTACAGAAATGCTGCTTCCTCCTGTACCAAGGCCACATGTGAGTGTGCTGACAGTACCTCCCTCCTTTTGGTCTACAAATGGGACACCAGCCTGTAGCTGGTGAGTATATCATTGTATTGTTGTGCTTTGTCAATACACACCTAGTCATATCGCTTGATGTCCATGTTTACTGGTGGTGATGTTAACTGCAGTGCATCACAGTGGTCACCATGGGGGCCTATCTGAAAGTTAATGTAACATTCCTGCAGTATATCTCACAACCTGTCAGTGCAAGACATCTGGACAGAGACCAACAAACTGGGGGGGCAAATGGGCTATAGTAGGGGCATGTATGATACATTAATCCTATACAGTGGATACCACAGTGTACACATCCTTGTCAAGATGCCACGTGTTTCTGATATATACAATGAGAGATCACAATAGTACATTCCACACCTTTTCCAACCTGTAATGTGACCGTAACTTGAACAATCAGCATGTAAAACCCAACAATATGTCAGGCAACCAAATATGGCATATACAAACCTTACAATATGCTGGATGCATATGTGTGCACATCCTCCAAATAACACATTGTAGGAGCAGCTTGTGATGTACTGACAGCAATCACTCTGCTTGGGTATACACCTGCCATCAAGTGCAGGGACTCACTGTAACAACAAATAATGGTCCACTGTCAGATGCGGTATATTCATGACATTTGCTCAGTTGCTTGTACCAGAAGCAGCCATGGCTTGCACACATCTTACTAAGCATCACAGGGATCTCAAATTTGAAAGGTATCCATCAGGAGTAGGTTACAACAACATTAACACAGCATTGCATATACTATGGAACACAGTGGACACAGTCATCAAAAGGTAGATTAAATATGGGACAACAGTGCTGTTGAAAATAACCAGATGTCCTTCCAAAACAGATGGAAGAACATGTTGAGTACTGGTCTGGGAGGCTGCCAGGAGACATTCAGCAACACTGAGGGACTTGCAGGACTCTCTGGTAAGGACTGGTTGTGTAATACATGTGGCAACACTCAAATGGAGTCTGCATAAGTCTGGCCTATGGGATAGGGTCAGTTCCCTGGAGTCTGCATAAGTCTGACCTATGGGGTAGGGTCAGTAGATAGAAGCATTTACCCACACCAAACACCATGCAGGGCTGTGTACAAGTAGCAAAACATAACACCAGGTCTCCCAAAGGCATATGTTGAAATGTGTAATGCTGTAATGAGACCAAGGTTCAAACTTACACCCACTATCCTTAAAGCTACATGGGGTGCACAAGCAACACCTCACTTTACCTGATGACCACCATCCACATGTTGAAGCTTACCAGTGGCTGTGCCTTGCTTTGGGGTTGCTGTTCATTAGCTGGAACTAGGCCTGTAGGCATGGTGGAGGGAATTGTGAACAGTTCACATAACACTCATGTGTGGGCCAAAGCCGTCAAGCGTCTGCAAGACAGCTGAGGATGGAGAGAGGTTTCAGCTTCCAACACGATTATGACCTGCAGGATTGTGTCCTGTACAACTAACGGACAAAAGCAACTCCTAAATATTTTATATCCCATGCATGGGTCCCCCTCAAATTATCTATGGTATGATCTCAGTTAGTCTCATTAGGGGGAAATATATAATTATCAACCATGGGATGGGTAAGGCCACTCTATAACCAAATGGAACCATTTTTTTCCGAGCACAAAAAGGGAAATTGGCTAGGCTTAAAATGACCCACAAGAGAATTTACTATAGTACTTATTTATGAACAATCTGTTAAAAGTTTCTAAGTACACAGTGACAGTAACACTGCTGCTTTGTGGTTTGGTTTATTCTGCCAAATCACCTTGTTGTTCCCTTTTCCTTTACAAATGTTATGAGATGACTTGACTTTTGTGATGGACTGCTTTACAGCATATGTATTACCAGATTGCAATTGACTGCATGTGTTATTTTGTATAAAAAAATTATTAAAACAAAATAAAACAAAAATATTTAGCTGCATAACAAGTACCTGCTAATAAATCTTCTTCTTCTGGCTTTTTCTGGTCAGGGGTCACAACAGTGGATCATCTGTCTGCACATGATTGGCAGTGGAGTTTTACGGTGACAAGTTGATAGCCTGGCACCCAACCTTCAACAGAAGGCACACACACGTATAGGGCCAATTTAGAATGTCCATTCCACCTACAGCATGTCTTTGGGATGTGGGAGGAAACTGGAGCACCTGGAGAAAACCCACACCGCCACAGGGAGGACATGCAGACTCCTCACCGAAGGCACCCCAGCCAAGGATCAAACCGGATAACATCTTGCTGTGAGGTGACAATGCTAACTGCTGCACCACCGTGGCAATAATAATAATAATAATAATAATAATAATAATAATAATAATAATAATAATAATAATAATAATAATAATAATAATGATGATGATTTTCAAGCATGCCAATAAGTTACATGCATTTCTAGGAAGGCCCAACTACCTCACTGAAACGTAAATGTAAGTTTTTTATATGCGAATGTGGGGATAGGGCATTAATTATTTTTGCTTGGGTAACCCATAATCTATAAAATAGCTGTCCACTACAAATGTAAGAAACGTCACTTTATTACTTTGTGAATAAGTATCATAAAGATAAAATGTGTTTTACTTGAATGAAGGTTATCGAGCTATCAGGAATGTGTAATCATATTTCACAGTACACACTCACAGTGTAAGCTATTTCTGCGATAAAAAAATCAATACACCCTGCTGAACATTCATCATATCACCTTAAGAATTCATAGTGTGTTGTCATTTAAAATGTTGGCAAATTTATTTCACTTTGACAAATAATACTGCCCTTCCATTTAACCCTCAAATAAATAGTGAAAATGCAACACACTGCTAATGAGTTTCTTATGTTTCTTACTTCCTCATTTTGCTAGCTACATGTTTTTGACCAATATTACGGGATTGCACATGCAGTGTGTGACAGCATTTAGCACTGACAAATGCCATTTGAAAGGTGGATTGGCTCATCCTAGAAAATACTAGATGGTCTTTATAAGCTGGGCTCTTTCAAGAAAACTTATCTGCTAATTAGAATTCAAAACATACAAGGATATACTGAAAGCTTAATTGTAATGCTTTTCATTCTATTTTTATCTACTGTTTCTTAAGGAGCTGCAGGATCTTTAAACATGACACCTCATGCATTTTTGCAAGCAGTTCATCACCTCAAGCACACATGAGCTCTAAATATTTGTACCAGAGCTGCACAGACATCTCTACAAATAAGTCATAATTTAAAATAAGCAATATTTCAGGAAACCCCTCTATACACTGGTATGGAGGCTTGACTAGCCGCATCACCTTTATCACCTTAAGTATGACTGTCTGTAGTACCCCCAGGTTTGTTTTGGATATATCAGCTATTGTTAAGATAATCTGTAAAGGTATAATTGATTTTAATTTACTGATTACTTCTATTTACATATTGTACTATTTCTTCATGACAGGTTAATCCTGACAACAACCTTGCCTGTTACCGATACAGGATTATAACGGCTGTGGCAACCCCTACAATTTTTTAAAGTTCTCCTTTGGCTGTGCTCCAGCATGTATTGGAATTCAGAGCTGAAGAAAGTGTGATGTGCTCGTATTTTATGTTTCTGAATGACTATGCTTTTTTGCTCCATTAGATACACTTCAGCTATTTATAAGTTTGTTAGCATATTTGGTTGCTAACCCTTTCTTTGCAGTCAGCCATGATGTGTACTGCTGCTTCGTGACTTGCAAACTGCTCTGTCTTCACTGCTCATTGTGCTCATAACTTTAGTGCAATCAGCAAACATTCATGAATTCCAGCCTGGATCAAAGGGCTATAAAGTGGTACACTGGTCTTTCTAAAGACATTACCTTTCAAATTAGATGAACTGTGAAATATGCTTTTCTAAATTTGTTAGGTACAAAGTGTTTTTTTTCTAAATTTGTTAGGTACAAAGTAGTTTGAGTTGTCTGTGTCACATGTATGGATGTATGTCATATTAGCAAAGTTCCAAAACTTCGAAATTCATATGGCTTAGACCATATGATCAAAGTTTTGGAACTCTGAACATAAAAAGAAAAAGTACCAAGCCCCTCTACACCTCCCACACTGCCTGCAAATTAAATATACCAAATCTGAGATTGCGCTACATTGAGGAAAATGTAAATTTCATGTTCTGTGATATACCATGATCTCCATTCAAACAGTTCAAAGTTTCAAAACTTCGATCAGATGGTCCCGACCATGTCACTTATAAAGTTTTGAAACTTTGATAATCTGATAGGGACCCATATACATATATCTATATTTATATATATAGGGTCTATTTTACAAAATCAAAGCTATAAATAGGTGAATACCACAACATCAACAAATAATGATCAAAGTAGCATAACAAATGGCCACTTCAGCAAATTTTTTTCCCAGGGAAAAAAATTGCTTGGCCATCATCGGGAATTTGCCCTTTTCTCCACTGTAGAGCAATCTCAAAGTTGGTATATTTAGTTATGGGGTGTGTGGGGGCACATTCCCCCACCACTTACGTAGGGTTTGACAGTCTGTTTTGGTTTTGGTCAGCCGAACGATATATTTTTTTTCCCTGGGAAAAATTTGCTGACGTGGCCACTTTTAGTTTTGCTACTTCGATCATTACATGTCAGTGTTGTGGTATTTTCCTATTTAAAGCTTTAATTTGGTAATATAGACCCATACATATATATATGTATATATACATACACACACACACACACACACACACACACACACACACACACACACACACACACACACACACACATATATTTGTATATCCATATACCTGGTACAGATGTTTAGAGCTCATGTGTGCTATATATATATATATATATATATATATATATATATATATATATATATATATATATATATACATACATACACAAAGCCAAACCCAGCTCTGTTAGAAATGCTACATCTAAAGAAATCCCAATCCCTCCACATCACACGTTCCAGAGACCTTGACCTCATTACCACAATCAACAGGGCATGCTGGAGGGACAGGTTCATAACCCAGAGACTGCTCATGCTCTGGAATAAACTTCCCATACATGTCAAGCAGAGCACCTCACTGGCCTCTTCAAGAGAAATCTTAATGAGTGGATAGGAAATAGAAAGTTCACCCTGGGGATCACTCCAGTGGCTCTGTTTGATAGAGGCACTGCAACCTAATGTCGGGTGGCACAATGCCTGGTCACTTCTATGGGCTAGGCTTGTAAAGGCTCGGCCATTAGCCAAGTACACACCTATGAACGTATATAGATATATATATATATATATATATATATATATATATATATATATATATATATATATATATATATATATATATATATATATATATATATATGTGTGTGTGTGTGTGTGTGTGTGTGTGTAAAGAAAAACAGGTGGAAACTCTCCAGTAGCCCACCGGAAGCCTTGAACAAATCACTCGAAACGTGGAAAATGAAGCACATGTTTATTTAAGCTCAGAACTCTAGCTTTTCGTCAGTTACAAAAACCAACTTCCTCAGAACGGATACGTCATAACAATTAAACCCCTTTTTATATTATAGCCTTCCTCTCACATGATCAATGAAAAATATATGTCAAGAATACATTACTATTTTAAAAACCTTCTTAAAAAACTATCTTCGAAAACCATACTGGTAATTTTAAAAGCAATTACTTTTGTTGAAAATGTAATATATCCCAAACAACATGTACTAAATAATTGTGTTGGTGCAATGAAATATAATAAAATATGATAAACTCATCACAAGATGTGTTATTTACACAAGACTATTGTGTTTAAAAACTCATTTAGTAACATGAAATACTGTCTGTTGAATAAATGCACCAAGTTACCCTAAACTAAGGCATCAGTTAAAATATGTGAAAATGAAAAACATAATTCACAAAACACTTTTCAACACACATTTAAAATACAAAAAATAAAAAATATCAATTTTCAGTACCATATAAGTGCACAAGGGTAACCTTAATTAAAGTAACAATATACGGTCTATAAACGTCTGAAAATATGGAACATAGTATCACAACACATTTCCAACACAAGACTACTCAAATTAAGATACATAACTTATACATAAAACCCTATGTGTTCTTATTGTATTAATATATCAAACTGGACTATTTAAAAGTACTAATGTTGGCCCCACAACCATCCACATTATCCTACTACTTCTTAAGAGGGAACTACCCTTGACTGTTGAGACTTGTAACCAGAACTACAATATACCAACGAAATATGTATAGAAACGTTCGTGAAATTATACAATAATTTCATCTATTTAAACTTTTGAGTTTTAATAAACATGTAATCAGTGACATACCATTTATGCCAGGGTAATGGCAGGGGTCTAGCCTTAGCTTTCAGTGGGTTACTGGAGAGTTTCCAGCTGTTTTTCTTTACTTTTCTTTTCTTTACTACAGTTTTTCTATGATCAACAGTTTGTTTATATATATATATATCTGCATGTGTGTGTGTGTGTGTGTGTGTGTGTGTGTGTGTGTGTGTGTGTGTGTGTGTGTGTGTGTGTGTGTATGTGTGTGCATTTATGACTGTGTGGGTCTACTTCTAAATTTAGAAGTTTCAAAATTTCAAATTTCTTATGGTCGAGGCCATAAGACTGAAGTTTTGAAGCTTCAAACCATTTAAATGGAGATCACCATACAGCGTGGAATGGTATACTTACTGTTTTCCTCACTGTAGTGTGATCTTAGAGATGGTATATTTAATTAGCAGGGGTTATGGGGGGGGGTGCAATGTTAAAAAAAAAATTTGTTTATATTTTTCTTTTATTTACATTTCAAAGTTTCTAAACTTCAATCTTATGGTCGAGACCATAAGAAATTTGAAGTTTTGAAACTTCAGAATTTAGTAGTAGACCCATGTGTGTGTGTGTGTGTGTGTGTGTGTGTGTGTGTGTGTGTGTGTGTGTGTGTGTGTGTGTGTGTGTGTGTGTGTGTGTGTGTGTGTGTGTGTGTGTGTGTGTGTGCATGTGTGTGTGTGCATTGCTATGTATATGAATATGTGGTTGACATTCCTTTAGTTGTACATTTTTCATCAACCAGGAATAACATTGGTGAGTATGTGATCTAAAATGAGCTGAGTGCGCATACCATTTTTTTGTAAGCAAGACTGCAGTGGAGTAGGGTTGAGGGAATTTTCCTTTTCCCCACTATAGTGCAATTGTAGATTTGACAGATTTGGCCTATATATTTAGCAGGGGTGTGATAGGATGGTAGCAGTAATCTGCAGGTTGCAAGGGAACTTTCCATAATCTCTACAAAAAAATCACTTGTTTAATTTACTTCTTTAAGTGTTTCAATGAATTAGTCATCAAGCATTGGAGCTTACTCACTTAAGGATCGAAGTTCATTTTTTTGATTTGTTGAAATCTGTTTCCCTGTTATAGGTATTTGTGTATGCATGTGTATGCATATGTACACCACACACACACACACACACACACACACACACACATATATATATATATCTATATATATATATATATATATATATATATATATATATAGGTTTACCTTTATATAGTTGAAAATCAGAATGTCGAAACTCAGCAAATCGAACAGCAGATTCCCTGAGTTTCAAACTGCATTGTCAAACACACAATGTAATACAAGGGGGCAAGCTCCCCTGCACCTCCAATGAGGGGGGGCTGCACCCCCCACCCCCCTACTTTAATATTCTAACTCCGAGATCACACTAAAGTGGGGAAAGGGTCCATTTCCCAATCCACACTATAGTGCAATCCTCACCCAAAATGCCGAATCTGCGATGAGCGAATGTCACTGTGCCTTCACTCATTGTACATTTGAAGCATTTTTATTTGGCTTTCCGAAATCTTGAAAAAGTCCTTTCGGACTTTTGGCATTCACACATGTGCATTACACACATATAAAGGTAAACCATATATGTATATATATATATATATATATATATATATATATATATATATATATACATACGGATGTGGATGTATTTTTTTGCACTCTAGCAAGCACTTGTTTTTACATCAAGAGGACAGTGGATTTTCCATGTAGTGCACTGGGAGGCAGCTCGGTCTGTTTAGGTTGGGAAAACACTTGAGATTTATGCATGTATTTTGATTGGCTGGAGGGCTTATTAATCAGCTTATCTTGTTTTTAGTGCCTTTAAAATTCTGTATAATTGAGTGAATCTTGGCTCATTTATACAAAGCAAAGTACTCTTATTGAATAGTCACACTTTCATGACATGTTTAAAGTGCACTGCTGTATCCGTATCTTTAAGTTTGTTTCTGGTAGCATTTCCTATCTTTTAAGTTTCTTTGTAGTAGTGTTTCACTCTGGGCACTCCTTTACTGTGCTTTTATATTAGATGGATTGGAATCATTCAGCTAGTGTCAGTAGGTGTTTACCTGGTCTATCTGAGCTGGAAAACACACAAAAGGACTTTAAGTATTTTTTGCACTTCTCTTATATACTCTAACTTGTGTGGTCTTGTTACACTTTCACTTCAAACCAGCTATTCTACTTTAAGAAAGTGTTTTTCTGCACCCTTGTAGCAGAAGCATGCTGCTCTAAGTTATCTGAGCTGGAGATTGCTGGTGGAAAGCTTATTGTGTATTTTTCTGATTGGTAGTTAGCTTAAATCTTGTTTATCTTTGCTCATATTTAAGCCTCGCTTTTGTGCCAGCTTTGGTATAGATACCCAGAGATGCTTGTCATTTGGCAATTTTACTACTGACTACTGAGAATCTTCTTCCACTTGGAGTAATCCACTACTGAAAAGACAAAAATAAGTATTTTTTACATTTCTGTTTTATACCATGACTGTACTTTTGTAGTTTCTTTATTTATTTGCTATTATTTTTTTCACTTTATACCAAAAAAAAGTAACTGTACTTTCTACTGCTGCTTTAAGTAGTTAATTGCACTGTATTACATTGTATCTTTTAGTTTTAGGGCTGTTGTAGGCAGTTTGTGTAGTCTTATTACATTTGGGCTCCAAACCAGCTTTTCTTATTAAGAAGGTGCACTCTTGTGGCAGAAGTCTGGTGAGCTAACCTGTATGAGTTGGGGAATGCTGGTGAAAGGCTTATTGTGTGCTTTCCTGATTGCTTTCTCTTTGTTCATATGTAAGCCTCATGTTTCCATGGTGCTGGTCTTCGCTCAGTGATGGTTAGCAGCACTCTGTATAGATACAAAAGCTTAGAAGCTCAGTTTTTCCCTAAACAGCTATCAGTGAAACCATTCCAAGCTTTTCTGCTGCTCTAGGAGCAACTCAGTTGTGCACTGTGCAGCGTTGCCTTATTGATCAACTTTAGCCTACACAAAGTATAGGTCCGTCTTGTAGTTTCATCACTATTGGCACAGTCCTGTCAAATGTATCCATTCCCTTCCCTAATAAAACATAGAGTAAGAGCCTGCTATAATGGATGGGCAGTTTCTCATCATCTCTCTGACCAGCCTGATAATCAGGGGCATCCTGTGACAATGTAGCAATTGTCTCATGTATACTGATAACCACTTACTCCTGAAACAAATACTTCATGTAAGAGATGTAGTTACACTATGAAACCGGAGGCAAGTCTCTCACATAAGAAAACATTTATTTATTTATTTATTTTACATTGTTTCCCAGGATGGTGTGACTGGGACAGTGTCCATTTTCAGTGGAGGCCTGGGGAGAAAAGTTCCAGCTTAAGCTTACACGTAAAATCATCACATCAAGTAACAGAAATTATAGACAAAAAAAAATGAGTGTTAACACATTTACAGGATAAAAATTTAAAAACAAAAATATATACATAGTATCAACTAAACAAGACTTTAAACACTTGAATATAGACAAATGTATGGTTGAACTTATATATGTGGAGTAATATAACATATAATATAATATGACTTCTCATAAGTATTAGACTCCCGATTGGTCCTTCCTGATCAAGTGAAAAATCAGTTCCCTTCCCTAATCTGATCAGTAAAAAAACAGTTCCCTATACTAATCTGGTATGTCCAAGGGTCAGTTTCAAGGTTACTCTCCAGTCCAGCTGGTGAATCTGGGAATTTTGAGGCAATTTTACAATTGTCTTATGTACACAGACAACCCTCTCCTCCATCCATCAAACTCTAATACATGTGAGAGATGCAGTTACACAGCCAAACTGGAGGCAGAGCTCTCTCAACCCAAGACTGGCACAGTCAGTCAGGAGGAAAAGGTAACAACCCACACCACAAATCCAGTCTCACACAGACCTATTGCATCTGCATACCCAACACATAACCACACAAAAACATACTCAGAGGCTCTAAATAAAAATCTGCCTAAACAGCAAAGACCTCCTAAACAGATATCCAAGCAACAGCCACTCCTCAACAATACCCACAAATCACATATCTCACAAAATCAGTGTGCCTCACAGTCACAGCCCTTAAGGCCAAACAACACACCAAATACACTTGTTATAGGGGACTCTATTGCCGGCACACTGATGTCCCGTTCACCAGACTGAACAAGGAGAAGGTCACTGTAAGCTGCCTGTCGGGTGCCAGGATCCACCACATAACACAAGCACTCAGGTCACTCCAAAGCAAGTACAAGTATGACTCCGTCATTGTCCATGCTGGTGTGAATGGCCTGAGATGTACCTCCCTGGACTACATGAAAAGAGACATAGAGGAACTCTCTGACCATGTAGCCCAGGCTAGTATGACCCTGACCTTGAGTATCATCTTGCCTTCACCAAGAATGATGCCACAGTATAAAGACAAAATCAGTTTCAACAATTGGCTAAAGTATTGGTGTCATTCAAAGGAGATCCAGTGTCTGTCAGCCTGGGATGACATGCTCGACAAGCCACGTTGCTTCGCTAGGGACGGCTTGCACCTGTCACCCTTAGGCTTTCGTATACTGGCCAAGGCTCTTGCCACCCCCATAGTGCCTTTTTTAGGCAAGGCTCAAAGGACAAACCCACCTCCATAGACAAGCCAAAGATAAAAAAACTAAAGGTAATGCTACTCAATGCCAGAAGTCTAAACCTCAAGATGCACGCACTCGAGACTCTCCTCAGTATGGAGAAAATCGATATCTGTGCAGTAACAGAAACCTGGTTCAAGGCTCCTGAGAGCACCCCAGCACTACCAGGTTATAACTCATACCATGCCTTTTGGCCCCAAAACTTGGACCGAAGCACAAAAGGAGGGGGAGTATCTATATTCATCAAAGATACCTACACCTCCAGGTTAGTGGCACTGCACAAAGCATCGGAAACCATCCATGTGCAACTAACAGCAGGCAAAACTGCCTTTCAGTCTGTAGCCTGCTACAGAACACCCTCCCTATTACAGGAGCCCCACTTGCATTCCTGAGAACACTGGAGAATATGAAGGTCTCTCCAAACACTATATTATTGGGTGACTTCAACTACCCAAACATTGACTGGGAAAACTACTCAAGCCCAAACACCCTCACCCAACGGTTCCTTGAATTTTTAAACTCTAATGAAATGGAACAACTGGTCACCTCTCCCACAAGAGGGAACAACATATTGGATCTGGTCATCACCAACATGGGGACTCTATGTTCCACACCAGAGGTAAACCCCTCACTGGTAAGATCAGACCATAAACAAATTTCCCTGGACATCCATATCCCATCCCCACCCCCAGCCAAGGAAATCACTGTAAAGAATTTCTCAAAAGCCAACTTTGCACTTCTCAAGACTGAGGTGGAATCCTTCAAAGCCCCTGGGCCAGAGGATAATACAGCCCAATCCACAGAATCCTTTACAAATGCATTCTATGAGCACCTGCAGGAATGCATGGATCGTGCTATCCCAAATAAAACCAAGACTCACTCCTCCAAAAACAGGAGACCGGTCTGGTGGACCCCGGCCATAAATAAGCTATACATAAGAAGGAGGAATCTACTACATGACAGAGCAAAATCCCAAAAAGGAAAGGCATCTCTGATCAGTATTAGCAAGAAACTTCGATCCCTCATAAAATCATCAAAGGCCTGTTTCAAAAGAAAAATTGCCCTAGACACTAAAGATAATCACAAGGCCTTCTTTAGTTATGTCAGGAACATGGGCGGAAACTCCCAGATATGCTCTGAATTGTTGCATAATGGTACAAAATATACCGAACCTACAGACATAGCCAACATCCTGGCAGACAGATTCAGCGCAAACTTCTCCCCTATTAACCCCCCAAAGGAGCAAATGCCTATCCCAACTGAATGTAACCTCCCTGACATCACAGATGCACAGGTGAAAGCTGCCCTCTCCAAAGCAAACAACACAGCATCTATGAGAGCGAACGGTGTCCCAGGCTGTGTCTTACATGAGCTCCAAGAAGAACTGAACCCTCACATTAAGTCACTGTTCAAACTTAGCCTTACTACAGGATATGTACCCAAAGAATGGCGTACAGCAACAGTGGTCCCACTTCACAAAGGTGGTGCCACAATGGACCCCGGAAGCTATCGCCCCATAAGCCTGACTAGTCTGGTCTGTAAAGCTATGGAGCGTATTATCATGGAACTCATAAACAAAGACATTGGGAGCCTCCAGAAACTGGACCCTACCCAATTTGGCTTTGTTAAGGGCAGATCTTGCCTCTTAAACCTTGTTGATTTCTTTGAAACAGTTACCAAAGCCATAGATGAGGGCAAGGTAGTCCACACAGCCTACCTGGACCTCGCAAAAGCCTTCGACACAATACCCCACTTAGGCATCATAAATAAGATTACCAGCTTAAATATCAACCCCTATATCACAAGATGGGTTGCAAACTGGCTCAAAGATAGAACCCACATGGTCAGAATCGCAGGTGCCATGTCCGAATCCAAACCAGTTACAAGTGGCATCCCACAGGGCTCAGTTCTGGGACTTCTCTTGTTCGGTATATACTTCTCTGAGGTTCAGGCTAACACGGGGGGATTATGGCTGACAAAGTTCACAGATGACTGCAAACTGGGGGCCATAATCGAATCTCCAGCTGACACAAGCATCCTCCAAAAGGGTCTCACAGAGATGGATGCTTGGTGCCAGAGCCACAGCCTCAAGCTAATTGCTAAAAAGTGCATAGTCATCCCCTTTGGGAAAAACAAGGTGCCCACAAATTACCACATAGGTGGTAATCCATTGGCACGGAAGAAGTAATTAGAGATTTGGGGACCAACGTAGATAGTAATCTCTCCTTTGATAATCACGTTGCCAAAGTGGTTAGAAAGACCTTCTATATAGCCCACCTTATCATGAAAGGGTTTGCATCTAGATCAAGAGAGGTCATTGTGCCCCTCTACTCATCACTCATCAGGCCCATAATTGAATACAATGCCCCTTTTGGGATGTACCTTACCCGACACCTGCAGCAACTGGAGAGACCCCAAAAGTACCTCACCAAGAGGATTATGGGCTACAAACAGATGTCCTATGCAGCTCGACTAAAGAAACTCCAGCTCTACTCAGTTGCTTACCACCTACTCAGAGGCGATCTATGCCTGACGTACAAAGCCATGTCAAACCCAGAATTAATGGACATGCTCCACCTCAAAAAATCCAAGTCCCTTAGAGCTACACGCTCCAGGGACCTAAACCTCAGCACAAAAATAAATAGGACATGCTGGAGGGACAGATTCATTTCCCAGAGGCTCCCCTCACTCTGGAATAGAATCCCAATTCATGGTAGACATAGCCCCTCGCTGACCCTCTTCAAGTGAAATTTGGACGCATGGATGGGAAATCGCAACCTCACCCCTGGGATCTCTCCTGTATCCCTGCTAGACAGAGGCACAGTAAACTAATATTAAAAGGGTACCTTCTCTGACCTACTTTACAGAGGCACAGTAGGCTAATCTAATAGGGAGGCGGAAGCCAAATACACTCTGGCTAATCTTATAAATGCCCTAGGGCAGATAGCCTAGTATCTACCTATGAACCTATGAACCTATGAACATAACATTAGCTATGAAATTAAATAGGGAGAATCACTTAGGCAAAATAGTGCAAAGTTAGTAATATTTCCATGGTGAGAGTTGCAGCTAGGAATGTAACTACTTATAGTGAAGTAGCATTGTTAGAAGGGATGGTTGTCAGCACACAAGCACACCTATCACACTAAATAAGGACACAGCACATACATCCACATATGAGGAGGTGCTCACTAATAACTTACCAAAAGATCAGAGGCTTCTCAACTGGAAATCACTTCCACATATAACACCAGAAAAAACAAACAAACCACATAATAACACGCACACACACACACACACACACACACACACACACACACACACACACACACACACACACACACACACACACACACACACACACACATGTGTCTCAACAAATATGCTCATAAGGCATAACACCACAAAACTAAATGTACTGGTCATAGGTGACTCCATTGTAAGAGACACGGATATTCCCCTCACCAGGCTGGATAAGAAGAGAATTACTGTTAGCTGACTGTCAAGTGTCAGGATCCATCAAGTCTTTCAAGCACTCAAGTCACTCAACCACAAGTAGCGATATGACTCCATCATAGTCCATTTGGGGTGAATGACTTGAGACATATCTTACTTCACTAAATGAAGAGAGACATGACTGAACTTTCAGATTACATGTCACAGGCACATATAAGCCTAGCCTTAAGCAGCATCCTATCTTCTCCAAGGATGATGCCACAATACAAACAAAAAATGATTGACTTTAACAATTGGCTTAACTTCTAGTGTCAGTCCAAGTGGATCCAATATCTGTCAGCCTGGGAAGACATAGTCGACAGGCCACGTTGCTTTGCCAGAGCTGGTCTACACCTGTCTCCTCTAGGCTTTTGAATACTGGCAAAGGCATTAGCAACCCCATTATGCCTTTGTTGGGCATTGTCAAAATAACCAACCCAACATAACAAAATCTTCTCTAGATAAACTCGAAGAACTGCCGCTTAATGCTAGGAGTCTAAACAAAAAACTGCACTCAGTGGAAGCACTCTTCACTTTGGAAGATGCTGACATCTGTCCAGTTACTGAGACATGGTTCAAAGGTGCAGAAAGCACTGCAGCCATGCAGGGCTACAAAGCCTTCTATACATTCAGACCACAAACTGAGCATGAAAGAACCAAAAGAGGAGGTGTAACCATTTTCATTAAGGATAAGTACACCTCGAGACTGGTCAAACAGTATGATTTTCTTGAACTACTCCATATCTAATTAACTATAGGCAAAGCACCCTACCACATCATAGCTGGCTGTAGATCCCCCACCATGAAACAGGAAAAGTGTACCACATACCTGGACTTACTGGAGTCACTTGCCATACAGCTAAACACCTTACTCATGGGTGATTTTAATTATCCTACCATCAACTGGGAAACATAAACAACCAGAAATATACTGGCTCAGAGCTTCTTGGACTTTGTCAGTGCAAATGCTCTGGAACAGCTAGTCAGCACAGCCACAAGAGGCTCAATTGTCCTGGACATAGTACTCACTAACATAGGAGAGTATTGCACTCACTTCTGCGTGATGTCCTCCCAGCTAAGATCGGACCACAAATCAGTTGCATTCAATGTAATTATAAGACCACATACCTCATCAAGTTCAAAAAAGCTTCAGAATTTTTCAAAGGGAAACTATTTCCTACTAAGTGATAGTATACGAAGTTTCAAAGCTCCCTTGAATGCAGATAACATGAACCTGTATGCAGAGGTGTACATCAATGCCCTGTATAACCACTTTAGCAGTTGTATAGAACCAGCTGTACCTGGCCAGATTAAAACCAGGTCTTGCCAAAAAAATAAGTCACCCTGTTGGACCCCAGTATAAAAAGACTATACAACAAGAGAAATAAACTAATGTGCAAGAAGAAGAGGGAACTGACTCAGAAGAGGAAGAAGTCCCTCTCTAGCATAAACAAACCAATTAGAAATAATCACAAGGCATTCTTTAATTATGTACTCCATCTGCTAGATCCCTGAAAGGCTTGAACACTAGAAGGACACCTCCCCTGCTGAAACCTAATTGGAAACTTTCCTGCATTGTCCCTCAACTCTGAAAAGATCTGTCAAGGTTCTATCCCCCTCTATCTGCTAGATCCCTGAAAGGCTTGAATGCTAGAAGGAGGCCTCCCCTGCTGAAACCTAACTGGAAACTTTTCTGCATTATCCTTTGACTCTAAAAATATCTGCCAAGGTTAATATTACCTTATCCTGTCTGCATGTACTATATTGTTTAGCCATACCGGGTCTACAGCACTACCAGTAATCCCTCAAAGCTCCACAATCAACCTTAAAATACTAAACTGGGTTACTCCTATATCCATCTCTAAGGATTTCCTAATGAACATATCTAAGTTTCTAAGCAGCCCTTCTTCTTCTTTCGGCTGCTCCCGTTAGGGGTCACCACAGCAGATCAACTGTTTCCATTTCTTCCTGTGCTCTGCATCTTGCTCTGTCACACCAACCACCTGCATGTCCTCTCTCACCACATCCATAAACCTTATCTTAGGCCTTCCTCTTTTCCTGTTACCTGGCAGCTTCATCCTTAGCATCTTTTCCCAAATATACTCTGCATCCCTACTCATCACATGTCCAAACGAATGTAACCTTGCCTCTCTGGCTTTGTCTCCATACCTTTCAACCTGGGAGGACCCTCTAATATACTTATTCCTAATTTTGTCCATCCTCGTCACACCCAGTGCAAATCTTAGCATCTTCAACTCTGCCATATCAAGCTCTGACTCCTGCCTTTTTGTCACTGCCACTGTCTTCAACCCATATAACATAGGTGGTCTCACTACCCTCTTGTAGACCTTCCCTTTCACTCTTACTGGTACTCGTCTGTCACAAATCATTCCTGACACTCTTCTCCACCCACTCCATCCTGCCTGTACTCTCTTCTGCACCTCTCTTCCACACTCACCATTACTCTGAACTGCTGATCCCAAGTATTTAAACTCATCCACCTTCACCACCTCCACTCCCTGCATCGTCACCATTCCTCTATCCTCCCTCTCATTCACACACATATATTCTTAGTCCTGCTGACCTTCATTCCTCTTCTCTCTAGAGCATATCTCCTCCACCTGTTCCCTACTCTCACTACAGATCACAATGTCATCTGCAAACATCATAGTCCACGGGGACTCCTGTCTGATCTCGTCTGTCAACCTGTCCATCACCATTGCAAATAAGAAAGGGCACAGACCTGATCCTTGATGTAATCCCACCTCCACCTTAAACGCATCCGTCACTCCCACCGCAGACCTCACCGCTGTCACACTACCCTCGTGCATATCCTGTACCACTCTTACATACTTCTCTGACACTCCTGACTTCCTCATACAATACCACAACTCCTATCTAGGCACCCTGACATATACTTTCTCTAAATCCACAAAGGCACAATGCAACTCCTTCTGACCTTCTCTGTACTTCTCCATCAACAATCTCAAAGCAAACATCGCATCTGTAGTGCTCTTTCCTGGCATAAAACCATACTGCTGATCACTAATCATCACCTCCCTTCTTAACCCAGCTTCCACTACTCTTTCCCATAACTTCATGCTGTTACTGATCAGTTTAATACCTCTGTAGTTACTACAACTCTGCACATCATCCTTATTCTTAGAAATCGGTACCAAAACACTTTTTCTCCATTCCTTAGGCATCCTCTCACTTTCCAAGATTTCATTAAAAAATCTAGTTAAAAACTCCACTGCCATGTCACCTAAACACCTCCATGCTTCCACAGGTATGTCATCTGGAGCAACAGCCTTTCCGTTCTTCATCCTCTTCATAGCTATCCTTACTTCCTCCTTGCTAATCCACTGTACTTCATGATTCACTATCCAAACATCATCCAACCTTCTCTCCCTCTCATTCTCTTCATTCATCAACCCCTCAAAGTACTCTTTCCATCTGCTCAACACACTCTCCTCGCTTGTGAGTATGTTTTCCTCATTATCCTTTATCACCCTTATCTGCTGCACATCTTTCCTAGCTCGGTCCCTCTGTCTAGCCAATCTGTACAGGTCCTTTTCTCCTTCCTTAGTGTCCAACCTTTTATACAACTCTTCATACGCCTTATCCTTAGCCTTTGCCACCTCTCTCTTTGCCATGCACCTCATCTCTTTATACTCTTGTTTACTTTCTTCATCTCTTTGACAATCCCACTTCTTCTTCGCCAACCTCTTTCTCTGTATACTCTCCTGTACTCCTGTACTAAGCAGCCCTAAAGCTACAAAAATAGCGGAAAATTGGCAGAAGAAAGCTTAATGTGCAAAAAGGCTGCAAAAAGGGATTACTAACAGTATACTACATAAAAATTGTATACTGAAGGCAAAAACAAGGGTAAAAAAGTACTTAAAAAAAGAAAAAAGCCTCATTGTACTTATATGCTTATACAGATCCTACAGATCCCATAGTCAAGTTTAGCCCCGCTGCGCTCACCCTCACTGTGCTTGGGCTCTCTCCGCACCTCACCCTTCCCCAAGTTCCACCTACCCACCCCTACTAGTCCTAAATTTAAAGCTCTAAAAAACACTCCCCCTCTTTTAGGAACCAATCAACAACTCTCCAGGCATTATCAGGACTTTCCCTACCTACCTATCCTAATTATTCCTCTACTCAAGTTGGGCAAAAATCAAAGCTAATATCTAGACAATGCCTCTGTTGTTGGCCGTGAAGCCTTTCAAATTAATGCTATTATACTGCCTACTACCCTTGATGATAATTCCATATCTTCTCACCACCTAAGAAAATCTGTCCTAATTAGGTTTTTGTCTGTAGGACCATTAATTGTCATTGAATCCCTTGATAGGACTTTTCAAGTACCTGAATATGTCAACTGTTGTTCTAAGGGGGTTATTTACATTGCGTTATGTTGTTCATGTCCAGCGTTTTATGTTGGAATGACGACAAGGTGCTTTAAAATACGTATTCGTGAGCATGTTTACAGCATTAAAACCCATGACACCTCAAATGCCTTATTCAGACATTCAGTTGTGTGTGTGAATTTCAAAAAATTTTTATTTACTGTTGCTGAGGTTTGTAAATCAGATTTGAGGGGGGGGGATTTTAGGAATTTCGTTGAACAGAGGGAAGTTTTATGGCAGATCAGGTTAAAATCTGACCAACTCCCTGGGCTAAATGAGACAATTAACATCAAATGTTTCTTACGGAACAGTAAATTATGTATTGACAAAGGCATTGTTTCAACCATGTTTATTTGATATACACTAGCACTTTAAATTTAGACTTTTTTAATTAATGTATTTTTACCATTGGACCATTGATTTACTGGTGTACTATTTAAGTGGTGTGTTTTTTGCTTTTAAATGTATTCTGAAGAAGTCTCCCGACGAAAGCGTTTATTAAATTGGTATTACGCTATTTCCTTGTGGTTTACGTTTTGTTCTTACAACTTTCTTAAGAACTTGTCTCTTTGCCTTGGTTTTTTTGTCGTGCTTTTTGTCTCAAAAATCAAAGCTAATATCTAGACAATGCCTCTGTTGTTGGCCGTGAAGCCTTTCAAATTAATGCTATTATACTGCCTACTACCCTTGATGATAATTCCATATCTTCTCACCACCTAAGAAAATCTGTCCTAATTAGGCTACCACTACCCAAGAAGCCAAACCACCACTCCAATAATATGAATTAAATTAGACCTCTTAATAATCCCCCCTTACGACTAACTCCTTGGATACAAAATACCATCAACCCATTAGATCCAGATATATCAACCCCGAAACCATGAATTACCTAAAAGTAATATTTAAATTCCTGAAGCTCACAATTAGACTACATGGCAACTTCACAAGGGATGGGGACATTCATCCAAACCCTGGCCCAACCTCACTAGTTGATCCTGGCCCCAATTCTACTATTCCCACTAACTTATGAACTTTAAATAGACCTTCAAACTCACTCCTGGTCAGTCACCTAAATATTAGAAGCTTAAATAATAAGGTGCACCACCTACATGCACTCTTAGATACACATTCCCCGGATATACTTTGTCTTACTGAAACCTGGCTAAAACCATCAGTGGCAGATAATGAGGTTTTACCCCCAGGTTATAATATACTAAGGTTAGACCATACCACTAGGAAGGGAGGAGGGGTAGCTGTACTATACAAAACTACTCTAGATGTGACCTCTGATTCCACACAACCTCCCTGTGTTGATAATCCTGAAATTCTCATTACCAAGCTATAAATTAATAAAAACAAAAGTATTAACATAGCCTGTGTCTACATTCCCCAAGTCATAATGCAAACACCCTAGAAGATATCCTGTCTTGGCTGTCTAGTAACTACCCTCAAGAAATCATTGTTCTAGGAGACTTCAACATTGACTGGAATATTTGTTCCTCAGAATCTCCGACCATCCATGTAAATCTATACGGATTTACTCAGATCATATCCTCCCCTACTAGGATCAGTAAACCTAACAACAAAGATAGTATCCTAGATTGGATACTCATTAATAGCCATCCCCATATGTATAGGGCCGGTACCCGACCTGAAGACATAAGTGACCATTTTCTCATCTATATAATCAGGCATAAGACTGACATACCCCACTAACCTACTTACAAAATAATTAGAAACAACAAAAACTTTAACCCCGCTGATTTCCAAAATGAACTCAAAACATGTAATTGGGCAGTCCTAAAACATCTACCACTTGAAGATGCTGTATTATATTTCAACACCAAATTCCTAGCCATCCTTGATACCCATGCACCTGCAGGTTCTATAAGAACGAAAAAGCAAACGTTGCTCCGTGGCTTTCAAAAGAAACCAGACAAATGATCTTACATAGAAACAAAGCTTGGACCACTTGGCGTACCACAAAATCTCCCTTAGATCAACTTAGATTTAGACAACTACGGAACAACACTAAAAAATCTACCACCCTAGATAAAAAAAAAACTTTTACTGCCATTTACAACAGAAGCATCAAAACAATCCGCAAAAGTTTTGGGCAGGGATAAATAAACTTATTCACCCAGGGCTGCACAACTCCTACCCCTCGGCTACCATCCAAATACCTTCGAAAGACATTGCCAATTCCTTTAATAGTTTCTTCACAGAAACTATCCAGTTACTAGCTAACCAACTATCTCCCAGTTGTCCAAGTCCTAACACCGCCACACCTAGTTCTCAACTCCCCTTTAACTTTCAGCCATTTTCCACATCACTAATCCGTGTCCTAATCAAGAAACTAAGACTTACCCCCCTTGCAGCGGATCTCCTCCCAGCTGAGTATCTAAAAAAAGCTGAGGATGCCATAGAATACTCAATCTCTATCCTGATCGATAGAACTATATCAGAAGCCACTATCTCCTCCTTCTGGAAGACATCCCATGTTATTCCACTCCACAAAGGTGGCAGTTCCACTGACTGTAAAATTACAGACCTATAGCTATTTTGTCACCCCTGCCTAAAATGATGGAGAAGTACATCCATAAACAACACCTGAGCCATCTCATTCAGCACAATCTCCTGGCTAACTCACAGCATGGTTTCAGACCATTCCATAGTACAACCACGGATCTCCTCTCCTTCTCCAATGTTATTAATCAAAACCAAAACAACAATAAACTTTCTTCTGCCCTCTTTCTTGATGTCTCCAAAGCCTTTGACATGGTCAAGCCACCAACTACTCATACACACACTTAAAACTATTTCCCTAGATCTTCAGGCTATTCAGTGGTTCACATCTTATCTGAGTGGTAGACAACAGGCTGTACTATGGCAGAACAAACTATCTTCCCTTCTACCTGTCACATTTGTTGGTCCCTCATGGATCTGTATTAGGTCCTTTATAATGACCTCTACACAGTCATTCCAACAGCCACCTGCATTCAATATGCAGATGACTCCACTTTGATTTGCTCTGCTACCTCCCCTTTAAGTCTGCAGACCCTATCCCAAAATGTTTTTAAAATTGTCTCTGTAATCGGTTTCTCCTATCAGATCCTAACAAAACGGAGCTAGTGCTTTTCTCCCCACTCGTAAAGCTTCTGCTCCAACCTTTACTATAAAATCTAACAATGGCACTGTCATTGTCCTAGATCCCTGTACCAAACTCTCAGGTGTAATGGTTGATAATAACCTCAAGTTTGATATGCATATTAATCAAACTATTAACAAAGTTAATAAAAAACTTGGCTCATTATACAAGATCAAACCTTTCCTCACTCCACTAGCTAGGATGGTAATTGCCTGTACACATCTACTTTCCACCCTCCTTTATGCATCCCCTCTCTTCATGAACTTGAGTAAGTCTGACCTTAATAAACTCTCTAGCTGCTTTAATCATATTGCTAGATTTGCCACTGGAGCAGCATACAGAACCCACCACTGTCTGAACCTAAAGAATCTAGTGTGGCTAGAATTGCCTGTCCAACTTCAGTACAATCAGCTAATAGTAGCACACAAACTTCTCTACCAACCTGAAAACACACCCATACTTACAAAAATTATCACCCCTTACAGCAACCTCAAGACACTTCGCTCATCCTACAAATTACTAGTCCAAACTCTCAAAAGCAACAACTCATCTCTAGACTCTCTATATGCCAACTCTGTTGGCAAAATATGGAACTCGCTTCCTGCTGAGCTTACTTCAGAACGTGTTCTAACCCAATTCAAAAAAAAGTCTAAAACAGTACTTTAAAAGGCAATGACTATGCCCTTGCTCTAATCCTGACTAACTCTGGCAATATAAACATGTGCTAAAGAGGTCTTTTGGCAACCCTTACATTGCTTCCTAATTGTTACTCTATAACAAATCAGTTTATATATGACAGAATGAATGACTTTTATCCTATGTACCCAGTAGCAGTGCTTTAACCTGATTAATGCAACAGTTTTTCTGTATGTATGTATGGAGCTTTTCTCCCCGGGCCTCTGCTGAAAAAGGACAAGTATCCAGTCAGACTATCCCAGTCAACAAATGTAAAATAAAATAAATAAATAAAATAGAAAATAAATAAATAAATAAAAGGGAATACCCAGCTATGTGCTGGACTGGTTGTGGATGGCACAACCCATACTCAAACAGAGGTAATAGCCAAGCAAACTTCACCTGCCTACTCCCTCAGTCATCCCACAAAGTATACCTGGCACCATTCTTCAGCCTATTATCTCAAGGCAGCAGGTCATCTCGGTGCTTTCCAAGGCCAAAAGCATGGCATCAATGGGACCAGACAACATCCCAGGTTGCCTTTTAAACAACTTAAAACATGACCTAGCAGATCCACTTGGGTCCCTGTTTAACCACAGCCTGCAAAATGGCTATGTTCTGGCTGAATGGAGGATAGCAACAGTAATCCCTCTGCACAAAGGGGTCCATCAGTCAACCCTGGGAATTGTAGACTCATAAGCTTGACTAGCCTCATCTGCAAGGACATGGAAATAATCATTATGGACCTTATTAACAAGGACATAGGTAATTTCCAAACTCTGGACCCAGCCTAGTTCGGATTTGGTAAAGGTAGACCATGCCTGTTAAATATGGTTGACTACTTCAAGACAGTCACCAAGGCCCTGGATAAGGGAAAGACAGCGCATATCACCTACCTTGGCCTAACAAAGGCATTTGACACAATCCCACACTCAGTATTATAGAAAAACTATTCCATTTGGGAATTAACAACTACATTACCAGATGGGTAGCTAACTGGCTCACTAACAGGATGCATACTGTCAAAGTGGGTGACTTCACCTGTAAGAAAAGACCAGTTACCAGAGGCATACTACAGGGTTCTGTGCTAGGCCCTTTACTATTCAGAATTTATTTCTTAGAAGTCCAGGCAAACTTGGTGGCCTCTGGCTGATGAAGGTCACTGATGATTGCATATTGGGAGCAATATTGAGTCCCCTAGTGATGTCAATATACTGCAGGCAGGGTTAACACAGACAAATGATTGGTGCCAAAGTCATGGATTAAAGCTAAATGCTAAAAAAAGCATTATTATCCCCTTTGGAAAAGCTGACATCTCTGCTAATTACATCATAGACAGCACCCCTCTAAGTGTTGACCTAGTGGTTCACGATCTGGGTACTCAGGTTGATATCAACCTGAACTTTGACCATCACGTATCCACTGTAGTAAGGAAATCCTTCTATATGGTACATATTATAAGCAAAGGCATCTCATCTAGATCTAAGGATGTTATAATTCTATTATACTTGGCCCTCATCAGACCAATAATTGAATACAGTTCTCCCTTTTGCATGGACTTCACCAGACACCTGCAACAATTGGAGAGATCACAGAAGATTCTCATCAAAAAATTAAAAGGTACACAAAACAAGTCATACAAGAAAGACTGAAAGCCCTGACACTGTATTCTGTCTCATAAAGGTTTCTAAGGGATGACATGTGCCTGGCTTATAGGGCAGTCTCTAACCTGGCCCTGGTAAAAATGCTACAAATTCGTAAATCAAACTGCACGAGGGTCACTCACTCCAGGGATCATAACCTAGCCTTTGACATGAACAGGTCATGCTGAAGAGAGAGATACATCTCCCAGAGACTGCCACTTCTCTGGAATAAGTTTCCTATTCATGCGAAACAAAGTTCCTTCCTGACCCTCTTCAAATGCAACCTAGATCAATGGATGGGGGATCATAAATTCAATCCAGGTGTAGTGCCCATGTCCCTCGTGGACAGAGGAAGTTGTTATTAACTACCATAGATCCTTACCTCTGTGAACTTTACTCACCTAATCACCAACAATTGGGGCAACTCATGATAAATGTGGCTAGGCTTGTAAGAGCTCTGGGGCTGTTAGCCTACTCTGAACCTATGAACCTATATCTCAGCTGCAGAGGAGAAAGAGTAGTGTGGGGCATAAATGGAGTACAGTTGGCATAATGGTTAAGGTCTTTGCCTCCCAGGTACAGGGTACAAGGTTTGATCTTGACTTCTGGCCAATGCATGTATGAATATGCATGTTCTCTTTGTGCCTCTGTCGGGTTCCTCCCACCCAAAAAAAACATGCTGAGTGTTTTGACCTTAAACTCACACAAGAATAAAGTTGTGGTCTGCAGCACAGAAAGTAGATGGTACCCATCAGGCAAAATGTTGTGCTGATCAATCATTTTGGGCATCATTTGAAGTGCATAGATGGGAGAACATGGATCACAGACTCTGCAGCAAGTCAGAGCTAGCCACTTTCTGGTGTTAAAACTTGGCTCTAGGTAATTTGGTTGGGTTGACTGATGTCACCAAAAATGGACAAGGGTATTTGCTGATGATAAGTTGGTTGAGGGCCTAGCCTATCTCCACCAACACTAGGCACCGAAGCCAATGGTGTGAAGGGTGTGGGTGCCAATATTGGCCAGTGTGTGCCCACCATAAAGCCCACTAGCTCTGGATCAATAAAACTGATGGTTGACCAGTGTCCAGTTGCCCAACTTAAATTACTTGGGATAGCTCTATTGAGTGAATGCTGGATGTAAAACTAATCAACCTGCCAAACATAAAATAAGGATTATTACACTCAATATAGGATCACTAACAGGATGCAGCTTGTAAGTGGATGACATGATGGTAAGGAGGAGACTGGACATCCTCTGTGTTCAGGAGGCAAGATGGAAGGTAGTGCAACAAAGCATCTCACCTTGGGATCCAGAGACTACTAATCAGCAGGAGGTCAGACTATAAATAGTGTGGGAACTGTGGTGAGAGAGAGGCTTCAAAAGACAATGAGGGGTGTCCTCAGAATTTGTGACAGACTCATGTCATTCAGACTTTAGTATAAGGATGGGCATTATTTGTAATCTCAGCCTATACCCCACAGAAAGGTTATGATAGAGATGAAAAGAGTGTATTTGGACTGCAGTTTCAAAAACTACTAGATAAAGTAGGACAACATGAGTTGATGTTTACAACAAGTGGCCTTAATGCAGATATTGAGACAGACAGAGCAAGATATGATGACTGTCAGGATCCACAATGGAGGGGTAATAAGAATAAAGAGGGAGAGGCCATTCTGGACTTTTACCAGGCAAATGGCTTGATGGTAGCCAACACAAGGTTCAGCAAGAGAGACAGTAACAAGATCGCATACAAGAGTGGCTATCATGCAAGATGGGTAGATTTCCTCCTAGTAAGAAAAGGGTACTAGGGTATAATCAGCGACTGCAAAAGTCATCACCAGTAAAACAGTCATCCCACAGCATAAATCCCTGGTTGCTACAATCAGCTGCAAGTCGTGGTCAGAGAAGCCTCTAAGATTAATAGAGACTAGGCTGAAGACTTAGACATTGACTGTAGTGAAAGCATAAGAGTTCAGGGAATTACTCAGGAATCAAGCACATCAGGAAGAATAGGAAATAGGTGGAGATGAAGAAGAATGGCAGCTCCGCAAATTAGCATGTGTGAGGAGTATAGACTAGATATAGGCCTGAGACAGGTATGGAAGAAAGGTACACAAGGAAATCTGGTTGTGGAATGTAGAAGTCCAGGAAGTCATCAAAAGAAAGAAGGAGTGCAGGAAGAAGTGGGAGACAGAAAAGGCAGACCAGGCTATGAAGGAATACTGGCTGGCTAACAAAGATGATAAAAGAGGAGTTGCTATAGCAAAGAACAAAGCATCAGAGCTACTCTACCAGCTTCAGAAAAGTGACTCAGTAGATGGCATAACATAATTCTATCAGGCTGCAAGGCAAAGACAGAATGAGAAAGAAGACAGTCAGACACATTGCATAAGGGATACCATCAACAACCTGCTCACTAGCCCATAGAACATCAAAGGCAGATGCAAGGAGTACTTACAGCAGCTTCTGAATGAAGAAAACTCCACAGAAGCTGTACTACCCTAGACATAGCCTATGGTCAGAGAGGTGGAGGAGCTCACCATAGAATATTTAAGGACAGCACTAAAGGGAAATGATGTCAGGGAAAGCAGCAGGATCAAATGAGGTCACAGCAAAGATGTTGGGTGAGACGGGAGAAATGGTTCCAGATGTATTAATAGCAGTATGGAGAGAAAGCTGTATCCCAAATGAATGGAGAATAAGTGTACTAGTGCCAGTGTACAAAACCAAAAGTGACATCCACAACTATGGGTAGCAGAGAGGAATCAAACTCCTGTCACATTGCATGATAGTTCAGGAGATGGTGATAAATGAATATGCAGAGTAGTAGAAAGTAAGATGAGAGATGAGCAGTTCAGATTCAATTCACGATGCAGTACAACCAACCTGATGTTTGCAGTGAGACAGTTGAGAAGAAGCTAGAGATGAGGTAAGAGTCCAACTGGGAATTCCTAGACTTT
The DNA here is from genome assembly GCF_019279795.1 of Protopterus annectens. NCBI lineage: Eukaryota > Metazoa > Chordata > Ceratodontiformes > Protopteridae > Protopterus > Protopterus annectens. Next base: position 319,845,830 of record NC_056740.1, on the reverse strand, counting down.
GAGAAAACATATGACAAGTTGCCAAGAAAGCTAATTTTACCAGTTCTGCAATGATTTGAAGTCCCAGAAACATTGATAGAATCAGTGGCATAGCTAGAGTTTGTGCTGCCCTGAGCTGTCTTTGAGTTTGCCCCGCTCACAAAACCATGGTCAAATGGGGCGCCCCATACACAGCCCTCTCCTCCTGCAGACATTCCAGTGTTCCATTACTTGGTTATTTCTCCCCATTTACCATAAACACTGTAATGTGCATACTGTTTTATGCTTTACTTCTACAATGATTATTTGTATTTAATTTAAAACTTTTATTTTAAATTTTATAGCACAAACACTGATAGCCATCTGCTAAACAAAGCAATGCAGTCTCACAATGAAAATAGATTTATCATTAAAACTTATCTGCCCTTAAAACTCACATTCATTGAGACAGCATTGAAATCCACATTCAAAGAAAATGCATCTGGACAGTGGCAGGTAAAGTTTAGTTGTGGGCTGTTTTCAAATCATAGACCCCTTACACACATATTTAGGACCACGCAAACATACATTTATTCTTTGATTCACCTTCCTGATTGTATTAAATTATATTCCTTGTATAATACATCACACTTGTTAGTGTTTTAAATTTATTGCGTTGAGCATTTTTCCAGTAAGCAATGAAACAAAATGTATGAACCAATAATGACAAAACTTCCCAATTCAGAATATTTCCATCATAAAAGTGTACTCAAACTTCTGTCATTACAGTCCGCCAATATCAGTAAATATGCACAATCTCTACAAAAGTAATAATTCCACATTAAATATATCTGTTAATAATGAAGAGGTCGCTACTAGCAAACAACTTTATATTTCATTGTTTCAACTACAAATAAAGTGCCTGTTGCCCTTGAAGAATAAATTGCCTATGTTATATTAAAATGGTACTGTAAGCTGATAATATTACAATAGAGAATGGATGGCAAGCCGATAACAGGTTTATAGTGACTGGGTGTCTCTTCCAGAGGAAGACATTCTCAGGAATGCAGCATCCACCCCCTTTAAAGTGCAACACAATATGGTTATGAGCAATCCATCTACATACTGTGGAAGTAGAACCCACAGCCTTCTGCATCAAAAGCAAGTATACTACCTGTTGTGCTACTAGCAATGCTTTTAGGTACTTTAGCATAAAAATTTGCTAAACAGTTGCACTCTGCAAACAGATTTAGCATAAGCAGCACTAAACTCTGCCCTTGAAGCTCTCAGCTCCTTGTAAAATACATGTGCCACTCAACTATATCTTTCAATTTTGCAGCACAAGAAATTTGGAAAAAGCCAAAATTTATAGTAGGGGGCCAAAGATGCAGAACCAAGGGACACATTTTAAATATTGCTTGTAAAATCTTAGAAAGCTGCTAGAATAAAATGTTTTGTGTTACCATATGTTTCCTTTAAGATTGGAATACTGAAACTTAAATGGCTGCCATTATTTAGTGAATTCAGTCCTCACTGATTTGCCAGAAAAAAACACAAATTTTAAGAGCCAAAGCCAAACATTCCAGACCTTCTGTGGACTCGACTCCTTGAATCACAAGGGGTGATTGAGGTAGAAACTTCAGGCTCTTGCTCTTTTTACCTAAGGTACAGGGTTTGAGCTTGAGTAACACTAACTACCAGGTATCCCTAACTAGGCATTACACAGAGACACACACACACACACACACACACACACACACACACACACACACACACACACACACACACACACACACACAAAGTTAGATGCCCCAGCTGCAGCCTTAAAATTCCTCACACACACACACACACACACACACACACACACACACACACACACACACACACACACACACACACACACACACACACACACACACACACACACACACACACACACACACACACACACCAAGTAAGTTAGAAGCCCCAGCAGCAGCCTTAAAATTCCACACAAAAGCAAAGCAAGCAGCAGCCTTGCTTACAAGTTCCATGAACATTAGATAAAACTCTTAAGATGGATGATTAAAATTGTGTGGACTGCGGAAAGGAAGAACAGGATGTCTGTGTGACACTGCACAGGCAGATGTGATGCAACATGTGTATGCGACGACTGTTCTTAAAGTAGAATGGCCTTAAAATTGGACCATTCTTAAAAACAAATGTGTAACAGTTCCAGCAGTCAAAAAGCAAGCGATGCTAGCAAACGGTTCCTCCAGCAAAAAATCCAAATTAAGAAGCAGGTAAAGGAGCCTCCAGACCATGGCTAAACAACACATAAAGTAGTTTAATAAAGAAGTTTAATAAAGAAGAACCAAATCTGGTACCAGGTGGTTCTTCTTTATTAAACTATGTTATGTGTTGTACAACCATGGTCTGGAGCCTCCTTTACCTGCTTCTAAATGTGTAACAGTCCCAAAAGTGCTGCCCAGGATGGACCTCTCCTCTTGTAAACAGATCAGAGGTGCAGATCAACAAAGTTGCTGTATGTAAATGATGTAACATTGCAGGCAGACTCTGAGCAAGAACTTCAGCAAAGGATAGGTAAATGGAATGCAAAACTGAAAGCACATGGGATGAACTCAGTATAGATAAGACAGCTGTAATGGCAGCAAATGGGCCAGAAGAAACTAAGAACTGAAATAGAAAGGAAAATAGTGGAACGTGGTTGAGGAGAAGCAGAATGTTAATGAGGAGGTCAAAGCTAGAATCAGAGGGGCCACAGCCAATCAGCATAGAGTGTGAGGGATGGTGTATGATAGAAGAATGCCAAAGAAGCTGAAAAGTAAGGTGTACAAAACAGTGGTGCAACCAGCATAGAAACCTGGGAAGTAAAGTCAGAGAAGCTGAGGAAGCTAATGGAGATGAAGTGCCTGATAGTGGTTGTACGATACATATTGTGGGATTAATGAAGAAATAAGGACATCAGAGCAGAAGCCACTGTAGCTGCAATTGCAAAGAAGGTCAAAGAGAACAGATTACAGTGGTTCTGGCAAATTTATTTATGTTTGATTATTGAGAAAATACAACTGAGTATGCACCCATTTTCACTGGAGACCTGGGGAAAAAAGGTCCAGATAATTACAAAAACATGTTAAGAACAATAATTTTACAATCTTCAAAAATAATACAAAAACATATAGATTAAATAATTATACCAAATTAGATATGATGTGAAAACATTGGATAAGAATAAATAAAACTTATATGACAATGATTTAATATTTAGAGATATTTAGGTAAGTTGGTATAATACAAACAGGACTAGCAATATGAAATGAGAGAAAAAACAGGGTTATGGAGTATTTAGGAAGAGAGTCAGGGAAACTGACAGAGGTGGGGAGGTCAGTAAAGGAGAGAAAGTAAGGAAGTATAAGGTATGAAGAGGTACTTGTTCTTATTTGGGGATAAAGTCTATCCTAGTGTTGAGCAAGAACAAAGCCAGATTTTAGCTAGTAAGTCTATCAGAATGGTTTTAAAGGACTGGAGGGAGGGTAGTAACTTGATAGATAGAGGGAAGGAGTTCCAGGCCTTATCAACATGGTATGAGCACAGATCGTGACCAGCAGATTTGATAGATTTATGGACAGAGAGGAGTTTGTATTCATTGGTTGTGATGACCGATTGGGAACATAGTTGTGTAGAATGATATTTTGTACTGGACAAGTAGATGGATGCTGGATAATGTTCTAGGTGGTAAGAGGCTGTCTATATGTTAGTTGATTTGGTAGTTATAACTAAATTTAGGATTTTTAGGGCTAATCTGTGGTGGGGTCTGAAATGGGGGGTTGCTACTAATTTAGTCACTTTATTATAGCATTTTGCAGGTTTTGATTTTTGTGATGCCTGGTGGTTAGTAAGACTGCATGTGACATACAATAATGAGGAGAAAAGGTAAGTAGTGGCAAGTGTAGTTTTGGTTGTGTTGGTGAGAAAGTGTTTGTTTTTTTAAAAGGATCCTTAGGATTTGGTGATATTTTTATGCAATTTTGTATGCAAAGGTCAGATTTTATCATCTACTATCATCCCTAATAATTTCCTATGAGAAGTGACTTCAATGGATGTAGAGAAGACAGACAGAGGATTTTTAAATTTTGCTTTTTCAGGAGAGAGGGATTGGGGGGAAGAAAGAAGTATTTTTTTTTTTTGCAGAGCTTGAGTTGTGATTCCCAAATCCATGTTTCAGTCGCTGTTAAAGCTTCCTGAATATTTTGTTGCAATGTGCCAGGCTGTCAGATATGCATATGAGTGTGGTGTCATCTGCATATTGTATTTGGGTGGACTGTTGTGTAGATGTGTGAAGGGTGCTAATGAGAATATTAAAGAGGCCAAGAATAGAGTGTTGGGGTACATCGGTGGTGTCTGGGAGGTATGGAGAGTTGGTGGCGTGCCATTTTACTGACTGATACCTATTGGAGAGGTAGCTTTTGAACTACAATGAGTGGGCCAAGATAGACCTAGTGAGGATGTTTAAAATAGAAGTTTGCTGTGACAAACTGTGTCAAAGGCTTTAGATAAGTATAGAAATAAGGACCAGACTAGTGTGTTATCTCTAGTTTTATTGACAGTATCTGTAAAGGTTAGAAGGACAGAAAAGCAGAAGGCAATCTGGTGGAGATGCTTTGGGACACAGATAAAGAAGGCAAGAGGAAATTAGGGCATCTAGCAAAGAGATGGATGGACTGTGAAAGATAAGACCTGCAAAAGTCAGGCATGACTGACAAAGATGTTAGTAGAGTGGCACTGAATCAAGAGAGACAGAGACAGTTGACCCAGCACCTTATCCCATGTGGAAAATGGGAAAAAAGGTCAATGATGATGATGATGATCTATATCTATATCCATATGTGTATATATATATATATATATATATATATATATATATATATATATACACACACACACATATATATATATATATATATATATATATATATATATATGCATATCTATATCTATATTTGTATCTATCTATCTATCTATCTATCTATCTATCTATCTATCTATCTATCTATCCATCTATCTATCTATCTATCTGTCTATCTATCATCTGTCTATCTATCATCTGTCTATCTAACTATCTATCTATCTATCTATCTATCTATCTATCTATCTATCTATCTATCTATCTATCTATCTATCTATCTATCTATCTATCTATCTATCTATCTATATGTGTGTTTGGATATATACAGATCCCATTCAAGTGCTCATTACTTAGTTGATTGAATTGGCTGAGCCATGTCACAAGAATTCAAATACACAGGTGATCACAAAGTGCTGCTATATTTTCAAAAGATATTGCAGTGCAGTGCAGTGGGATATTCCCTTTCCTATTAAGCAGGCCAGATGCTGTGTAGGTAACATTTGCTAGCCACACATAAGAATGAAAGATCTTCTTAGCCCTTCTGGAGACTTGTTCCTATTTTCCTAACCCTTTACTCTTGAAATGCCAAATAATTTGGCAATGTTGATTGTCAAATAATGGCAACAATAATATGAATCAGATTGTGTTCATTCAAGCACATTTATATGAGACATAAGAGACTTAGATGCAGTTAATTACTCTGATATCTTACAACTAGCACAGCATTCCCTCACATTTTTGCATTTTTAAAATGATGCTATTAGAAAGAAAGAATCTGGAGCAAGGAGGTATTAGGAAAGGAGAAGATAAATTCAGAATAGCCACGAGGGAGAAAATTTAGACTAAGTGGATTTTCAGCCGTAGAAGAGAAAGAGTATTGTAAACGAGGGTAAACAATAGTTGCAGAGTTAAAGGTTGGGAAGATGGAGATTGATAGATTTATATAAGCCAGGTAGTTAATCCAAGAAATTATGCAGAGCTTGTCTAATGTCTAGAGTACTGGAGAGGCATAACATGGTTAGCGACTTTTCAAAAGCAAACTTTAAGCTCAGAGAACAGTCTTGTGTGCATGTGGATGGTTGGCCTTAGGGATACGGATGTTTAGGGCCTATAATGTGTTTTGAAATTATACAGGGATAATGGACTGCCATGTGGGAAGGACTGGTGCCTATGCACAAGAATGGGAAGGATTTGTGCCTATGCACAAGAATTGGAAGGACTAGTGCCTATGCACAGGAATGGGAAGGACTGATGCCTATGCATAAGAATGGCAAGAACTAGTGCCTATGCACAAGAATGGGAAGGACTGGTGATTATGCACAAGAATAGGAAGGACTGGTGCCTATGCACAAGAATGGGAAGGATTTGTGCCTATGCACAAGAATTGGAAGGACTAGTGCCTATGCACAGGAATGGGAAGGACTGATGCCTATGCATAAGAATGGCAAGAACTAGTGCCTATGCACAAGAATGGGAAGGACTGGTGATTATGCACAAGAATAGGAAGGACTGGTGCCTATGCACAAGAATGGGAAGGACTGGTGCCTATACACAAGAATGGGAAGGACTGGTGCCTATGCACAAGAATGGGAAGGACTGGTGCCTGTGCACAAGAATGGGAAGAACTGGTGTCTATGCACAGGAATGGGAAGGACTGGTGCCTATGCATGAGAATGGGAAGGACTGTTGCCTATGCATGAGAAATGGAAGAACTGGTGCCTATGCATGAGAATGGGAAGGACTGGTGCCTATGCACTAGAATGTTTTAGGTATGAGGAAAATATGAAGACTGAACGCAGGTTGTGTGCTGTTGTTTTGGAGCTCTGCTGGACTCCTGTAATTTATCTGGTGAATTTGATAGCTGGGCAAATAGAGATTAGGGGGGAATATACAAGAAGTGTGTATGTGTGAACAGAGGGGTTTGCGGGAGAAGATGAGGTAATGCATCAGCGGAATTATGGTAAGCCTGGCAGGAGGGTCAGTAGAAGTGAGGAGATGTCAATGACAGGTAAGGGTGCATAGTGGAGAGTGTAGATAGGGTCAGTAGGGATAAGGATAATGAATGATGTGATAACTGTCAGTGTCAAAATTATTTGGGGAAAACAGACAGCGGGGAATCTGCAGATAACGCAGCAGGCATTACAGGGAAAGAGCTGGGAGGAACTGGGCAGAAACAAGGGTGTACACTGACAAAGGAAAATGAGAGAAGTCGGTAGAAAAATAACGTGGACAATCTGGGTAGCTAACAGAATGTGAGGATGGTAATGCTGGAGCTGCTCATTTGTCAACAACAGAAAATCTGAAAGATTTGTGCATAAATGCACTTCAGCACTGTTTTATTTATTTCACTAATTTAGTTTCCTTGCCTTGTGTGGCTCACACATTTTCCATGCATTCAGGAGCTTACTGTTTTGCCCCCACACCCACATATGTCTGCTATCAGCTCTTTCATGGAGCTCCTTTTTCATCTACTATTTTGACACCCCTGGAAGTTGTTCAGCTTACCTTTCATGGACCACAGTTCCTCAAGTGGGGAAATCCTTACTGTAAAGATCTGGACCAAGTGGAGTGGTTATCAAGGCAACCAGACAACATGCCATTTTGAGAGCTGCAAGGGGCTTTTTGTTATGCCCTGACGACTAGCCTACCTCACACCCAATGTGGTTAGAACTGACTATCGCCATGAACATTCTATATCTCTGTGGAGAACCCCTCCTCTTCCATTTGAGATTAGTAAGTCAGCAAAAATGTCGCTCAGATCCTGTCCCTGCATCTGTCTTCTGACAGACTGGGTCTGCTAATGATACCTGGGTTGCTTTCGGGGACTGTTCTTTTTGTGTCAATGAGACACTCAAGAATTTACTG